>NC_136011.1:5823961-5906461 GCF_048128805.1 Centroberyx gerrardi | reverse complement strand
ATTTCATTGGCTGATGAAGTCTGTTTGCGGATGACTTTTACCTGCGCTCCCTCAAAAGGTGTTGGGTTGGGAACAGACTGGGTTGGGATATTTTCACGCACGGCGCTCCATCATGCATCAACAAATAGGCTTCTGTAAAAAACCCTGGGATATTATCCATTTTTTGCCTCATCACAAATGCTCATGTGAACCCGGCCCGAGCAGCACTGTGCAGCACCTGTAAGTCCACTTGCCTCCCTGCCTGTAACCGCAGGCGAGGGTGGGGGCTGCAGAGCTTTTCCCAGGCTCAGCCAGGGCCAACATAAAGGCCGCTCTGTTCGCCGCTGCCCGCTCGCTGCCAGCATCTCCAGCTCCATCTCTTTGAACCGGGCGGTCATGTCAGCAGCTCCCCGGCCCCCAGCCACCATACCGCCCTTGATGTGCCCACGGGGAGCGATAGGCCGGGCGCCGACAGATCCACGCAGCACGCGCGCGCACACACACACACACACACCTATATACACACACACCTGGTTCTGGTGTCCGCTGATCTGCCCTGGCTGCCTACATGACACACGGATACATGCAGGTACAATACAAGGCGCATAGCGTGTGTGAGAGAGACGTGTGTGTGTGTGTGTGTGTGTGTGTGTGTGTGTGAGAGAGAGAGAGAGAGAGAGAGAGAGAATTTAGGCCATTACACACTCACACACACACAGAAAGAGAGAGAGAGGAGAAATAGAAACAATACATATAGATACAATATAGAGAAAAGATATGTATTCATTTACACACACATACACACACACTCACACACTCACCACACAGAGAGAGCGAAAGAATGCATATAGAGAAAACACATGCATCCATTCATTTATAAACACATACACAGAGAGAGACAGACACACACAAACACGTGCTCACACACACAAACCTACACACACAAACTCACACACACAACCCCCCCCCACCCCCACCCACACATACACACACACACACACAACCCTAACCAGGTGCCGTTGCCTCATTCTCCTGCCTCTACACATCACCCACGTGCAGGCAAACACACAAACACATGCACACACACATACTCTCTCTCTCTCAGTCTCACACACACAAACACACACACACACTAATCAGACGTCCTTGCCTCCTTTTTCTGCCCTGGTGACGTAATGCTGGGAGTAAAGGTACTGTATACAAACACACTGGCAGAGCATCAGACAGTCTGCTTCCTCTATCAAAGGTCATCGCTCTGTTAGTGGGACCGTCCATATCTGCCTCACACTGGAGCTCACTGGACACAATGGACACATTATAATACATTGGGTCCATATTAGCCGTTTGGGAGCTTGATGAAACCCACCTGGCTCAAGCCAAAATGATGATTATGGTGTTTGTCATAGCAACAAAGCAGCAAATACACAAATCAGGATGACTGGAGGGTAGCGTGTGTGTGTGTGTGTGTGTGTGTGTGTGTGTGTGTGTGTGTGTGTGTGTGTGCGGGTGTGTGTATTCAAGTGTCTAATATGTCTGATGTGGCCGAAGCAGATGTTTCAAACTAGAATGGTCAAACTTAGTTGTTCAAAGTTATGTGTGTGCTCGAGTGCTTGCGAATGTGTGTGTGTGTGTGTATCTGCACATAGAGTTGTATGCGTATGTGTTCATAGGAAAAAAAAAAGTGACAGTACAAAAGAGACAATAAACAGAAAGAGAGAAGCGAGAAAAGTAAAGAAAGGCAGCCGCTTCTATCCAGTTGCCGTGTTGGTATTAACAAGGTTTAAGTCCACCCCCCTTCTCGCTCGCTCTCTCTTCCTCTCTCTCTCTCTCTCTCTCCCTCTCTCTCTCTCTGATGAGTTCAGGTCCGTCTGGCCAAGAATGTCGCTTGGCACAAGCTCTCCTCAGGAAGGAGTCCCTCCTAGGGCTCCTGGCCCTCCATCAGGTCACACACTCTTCCTCTTCCAGAGGGCCCAGCGCACGCATAAATCAAACAAACTCCCAGCGCTCCCCCGCCATTATTCGTGACATGTATCTGGATGGGCAGGCGCGTTTCAGAGGATGTGGTCGCTCACCAGGCTCGGCCCGGCCAGAATCCCAGGCCAGAGGAGAGGGGTGGAGGCTGGGATACAAACAAAATCTCTGGCCCGGATGATAATACTCCCCATGCTGCTTTTCTCTGACGAATTAACGGGTAATTCAGGCCCTGAAAGCCTAATACCATAAAACTTTGCCGTGGAAAGTTATGGGAAGTTGCAGTTTGTTTTGGGGTTTCATGTACAAGTTTCCTGGATATGAAATGAGGGAATGAGTACATGTGCACACGCATTTGTACCTGCATGCGCGCACACACACACACACACACACACAAACACAGATTCATGCAATAAGCTGAGTCGCTGTAAAGACCCGAGAGACCGTAAATGAAGAGTGAATTGCTGCAAATCCTTTAAATCCACTGTAATTTCCAGTAGAAAGGAACACAGAGTAAAAGAGAGAGTGTGTGTGTGTGTGTGCGTGCGTGTGTGTGTGTGATTGGATTTGGCAGAGACGCAAGGTTGTTGGAGGGATGTTTAATTAGGTTAAGGAGGTGCAGCAGGGAAGACAGCCAATGGGCTTTACACACCCTAGTCCCCAACACACACACACACACACTCGCAGACACTCCACCTCTAAAGTGCATTTGGCTCCTCGGTCTTAACACAGTGTTCGGTACACGTAAATCTCGGAAAACCGTGGAAGTTTCCAGCAGCCACCTGCTGCAGCACTCGCTCTTCATCGCTGTTGAGTGAGGACACAGCGCAAATCACGGCAACCAGCAACCTTTCTGTTATTCTTAGTGCCTTTTTTAACTGAACAAAGCCAACTAAATGTGGAAAAAGCACTGTACTTGGGGAGTTCGTAACCTTTATTTACCCAGCATATGTTTGAGCATACCATCAGACAGTTAAATATACACAAACCTGGGAGTTCCACTGTAAAAGTTCAAGGTTAAAATCCTAAAAACCTTTATGCTACTACTGTGACTAGCAGTTTAGGGCTGTAGCATGCAAAGGGCCAACTAGGTGTGCAAACACCAACTAGGCGTCTTCGGTTTAGAGCGGTTACTCGGAACCCTGGAGCGGATTCCCTCTCAGGGAGTTTTCCAGCCAACCGTCTATTTGCTTTGGTCTGAATCGAAGAGTGTGACTTTTGTTGACATTGTTGTGGTTTGGCTACGTTAAAAGATTTTCTTCCGGGTTAAACCCACGTGGAGCATCAGCATCCACTGCATTCGGACGGAGAGCATGATCCAACCCAACTAAGACACGGTGCCTCCTGTAGCTCGGTCGGATCACGTTCTCATTCCAAGCGAAGTTCATTTGGAAACGTATCAAGAGACCGCTCGGTTTGATTTGGGTCACCTTGGGAACGCGTTCTCATATGCCCAAACAAACTGAACCAAAGGATAAACTGCTCCGGGGGATTGAAATAACCGCTCTAGATGAGCTAGGTGTGAAGGTGTTAGTTCTTTCTTTCCCACATAAAAATCACAATTATGTACAATTAAGTCAGCCCTAATACGGTGGTTTCTCAGTACGTTGCCAAACCAACGCTGCAGCACTGCGTTTGGATTTCAGAACATAACCCAACTGCAGCGCATTAGGGGTTCAACACGCAGTTAATTATGGGTTAAGGATGAGTTTTACCTCAGAAGACAGTCCATTCCAGCGCCAAATCTCTGACCAATGAGGGAAAAAACTGTTCCCACGTGCCTTTTGTTGATTGATTCACATGAACTGTTGCTGTATGAAACCTAACCGAACTGTTGCGTAAATCCAGCAAAGTAACGACTCTTCCCCTGATGCAGACCAAAGCAATTGAACTATCAGTTTGACAACGCCTTTAAGTGTTACACAAGAACACCAACCCCCCCCCCCACACTTCGCTGAACAGTGGCTGTTGATGACGATGATGAAGTGAGAGAGACATTCGCAGCTTACATTAAGAGAGAGGTGGGAGGTAACAATGTAAATAGCACATGTGGGAATTCTTAACCAGATGACCCCAAAATTCACACACTTCCCAGTAAGAGCGTTCACATAACCAGCTTCTCAGGAACAAAACATTATCTCACGTCTTCCTCGAAACCCATTCGCCCTCCCTGGCCTCGGGTTGTATCGAAGGCACACACACACACACACACACATACACATCTCTCCCCTTCTGACAATACACGCCTCTGACCTCAAAGTCTGCTGGACTCCGGCCAGGCAACATGACATCACTTCCTTCTGGCAACTTGACAGGCGCTTCATCACCGAAGCCGCCGCAGGCCTGAGAGAGCAGCGGAGGAAAAAAGAAAAAAGAGAAGAAAAAAAAAGAAAACAATAATGATAATAATTATACCTTCACACATAATGAGCAGAGCCCACGGGCCACAATACATAACAGCCGGGCCTGGGAGCTGTCAGACAGCTAGATAGTGAGCTAACACTGGGTGCTAACCCAAGACAGATGTGAATTATAGCTTGTGACACATAGCTGTGTGGTTAGCAACAGGGGGGGTGCTGGCTAAGATCTGAAGAGCCTGGTATACTGTTGCAGGACGCTTTTCAAAACACTGAAGCCAGAAGTTTGGGGGTCAACCTCTCAACAATTACAGCCTGCGGATCTGTTGTTGCAATATCTGGCTTTTTGGTTTGATTTGGCTGGGAATTAGACTGCATGTATGTCTGTATGTGCTTCCCACAACCCCTTCTGACACAGAGGGGTTCTTTTTGGAAGAGATGATCCGAAACCTGATGGTCTCGCCATGTAAACACAATGGCAGAGGCTTCATTATAACCACCGGTGGTTTTTTAGAATGTATTTTTTTGTCAGTTAAAAGTGTGGATGACGATATCTGATAAGGCTGATTTTGTGTGTGTGCGTGCGTGCGTGCGTGCGTGCGTGCGTGCGTGCGTGCGTGCGTGCGTGCGTGCGTGCGTGCGTGCGTGCGTGCGTGCGTGTGAGTGTGGTTAGGGTTAGGGTTAGGGTTTGCATGCTTGCTGCAGTAACAGTAGGACATGTGTGTCTGTGCAGTAAAGGTTGAAGATGGAGGATTAGGGACGTTTATAAGTGTGTGTGTGTGTGTGCGTGTGTGTGTGTGTGCGCGCGTGTGTGTGAAGATGGCTGGGTAATGAGAGGAGGTGATTGATGTTGCAGAGGATGACAGCCCCGTCGCTGCAGGCCAGATCAGGGCAGAGATAGGAGAACAGGCCCTGCCACAACACTCAAACACTCACCATTACAGTGCCTTCCAGCTCTGTTTTTTCTCAGGTCTCTCTCTCCTTCTCTCTCTCCTTCTCTCTCTCTCTCTCTCTCTCTCTCTCTCTCTCATCCTCACACACTCCCACTGTCATTGCACAAGCTCACTTTTTCTTTCTCATCACGTACTTTCTCCCACACTTTCTTTTTTCCCATTGCACTATAACTCTATCTCTCCTACTCTCATAAAGACACACCTCTGATTACTCCCGTGCCCTAGAATAAAATGGGTCACCGTGCTGTATTTTCCAATCATAGCCAACCAAAACTACCACACAACCAGACATTATGACCCACTTAGCGCAGACAAAAGGTGTCCTACGTGGAATGAATAACTAGTCCTAACCCCTGATTTAATAGCAGCGCACAGGTTGTTCTGAGATGATGGGGAAAAAAATGTGAATAGGATGTGGGCTGATATGTATAGTCTACTGTCAATAGTTAGCCTTGCAATGTCCCTTTGTATTGTATGTGAGGCATCAATGTCACCAAGGTGAATTCCTGTACAATTTTTGTACTTGTGGATTAAAGTGATTCAGAGGAATTCTTGTCATGTTAAAGAAATACACCAAGTTTTAGTAGATTGTGTGCTTTGGTGCTCCATGCTAACACTTCAGCATACACTATGTTGAGTGATAGTAGTCTCCATGCTAACACTTTAGCATGTTGTTGACTGATAGAAGGCCACTAGCAGTATCCAAAGTAAGAGGACTGACCTTTTTTTATTATAGCCTATGGCCTATAGATTCATAAATAATAAAAATTAAATATCATTAACTCAATATAGCTGATGTAGCCAAGTTTAATTTTGGAACTATTTCATGTGACCAACCACGTATTCATCCACTGTGCAGTTTTAGCTGTACGCAGTCTCCCATCACCCACTACCTTCACTTCCTATGGAAACAGGAAAAATAGTCCCTGGTAATTAAAATCGGACCCTATTTTTGTATCATACTTTGTGTAACCTTTACTAAGCTCCTACACAAAACTGCCAGACTTGGCCGCATATCATTTTTGATGACTTAACCAGTACCACTATATCACTGCATACATGTATTCTGACCTGTACATACATTACATTAGATCTACGATTAAGTAAAGAGGAGAAGCCTGATTCACCCTGGGGCACGTCTGAGCCGAGTGAGAAGTGCAGTGAAAAGTGGTGTGGGAGGGGGAGAAAAGACAACATCGGCAGAACCAAAAGGCATTCCTGTAAATGTTTGGACAGACGTGTGTGCTGCGGTAACGATAAGGACGGTGATGAAGATGTAAATGAGGACGATGATGTGTGTGTTTTTGGCATCCCACCATCAGAGCCTGACTGCACGCATCAAGACAAGCGATTGGTAAATGTCCTGCGTAGCCTACTTTTACCTCGCCGATTTCACGCGAGTAAACCTTAACTGTACTCTGTCGACCTCTGCCCCCCCCTCCCCCTCCTCCCTCCCGCAACCCTCTCGCAATCTGGTGATCTCATGCTCATTGCATCTGGCCTCAAGTGCTCCTGCGAGGATACTAAAACGGAGGAGGGTTAATTCCCTCCGTGCACCATGTTTTCTAGATCAGCCCTGTTCTTCAGCTTGTAACAGTCAATTATATGAATCTTAGTCATCCACTTTGGGGTTATGTTGCAACCTGTGTGTGTGTCTGTGTGTGTGTGTGTGTGTGTGTGTGTGTGTGTGTGTGTGTGTGTGTGTGTGTGTGTGTGTGTGGATTAGAGTCGGCGGGGACGTTTTCCTGGCCCTTCTCTTGATCTTCCCTTGTTTTCCAGTCACTATCACACATCTTTAGTAGGGATTCATCACCCACACCCATTCTGCATGAAAATGTGACAGCGAGAACATCATACGACAGAGTTCATTCAAGTTTTGCCTTGGACACACACACACATGATTCTTGCTGTATTAAAAACCAAGAGGATAATGCATTACAGCGCAATAGCAGCATGCCACAATCCTATGTTTCCTATCTCCTAGTCTTCCCTCCTAGGCTACTGTCAAGTGAATGGCTTATACCTGTTTAGTTTGCATGCACGTGCAAAATGTGCAGACAGACTGACAGGAAGACAGAGAGAGAGAGAGAGAGAGAGAGAGAGAGAGAGTACATAGAGTGCAGAAGTGGGCAAGAACACAACTGGATTGACTGTTTTCATTCAAACACCAGGCAGCCAGTCAAATTCAAGCAGTCACATCTGCATCATGAGGGAAAGACCAAGCATACTCAAATCGTGGGCAACAGCGACGCCTACTGGTGGGCTACAGTACAGCAAGTTAAAGTGATGTCGATGACAAATCATTGAATGTAATTAATAAAATACACATATTGTATTGCGAGTCATCACAACATGACTCACAATATAATAATCACTTCCATGTGAACTCATTTTTGCATTCCTCCAATGAACTTAAAGCTGCACCATGACATTTTAGGAGGACATATTAAAATGAACTAGGCTATATGAGTATAAATGAAGTGTTGGAAGAGTGAAATTGGGTCCCTGGAACATTGTTTGAAGCTTGAAAGAAGCAGTTTTGCTGTGATGAAACTATCTCATATATTTACAATACAAAGAAGCATATTGGTTCTCTTTTTTTCCTTTTGAAATGGTTAACATGGTCACATTTTAATCAATCACATTTTAAATCTCACCACACATCCTTCTGGATGTGTGGTGAGATTTAAAATGTGATTGATTATGATATGCGTCATGTTTGTTCCCAGAAACTAGAAAAATGCAGCTGTCATTTTACTCTTTTCACCTCACTTTCATAGAGTGGGCCTGTGTGAAGCTGGTGAGATGCTGCCTCCTGCTGATGGTAATGATGAAATACTGTTCCAGTCAACCCAACTGAAATAAATTGTTGCTCTGTCTAAATGGTGTCAGTAAGAATGGAATAAGTGGCAGTGCGGCATATCCTTCCTGTCATGTGCCAAGTACTGTTCATTCTGAGGTTGTTGTGTTTTTTAAAGGTTACAACAAAACAGGAATATAAATGAGGGATACATCCTACCAGTACTGAATGGCAACGTTGGTAAAACACTGGTTTCACAACATTTTAATGTAAAAGCTAAAAAGATGTTTTATTTGCTGTCTTGTTGATTGCCTATATATCACACCCCCTATAATATTTCTATAATATTCCAATAGGGATCTACGGTGTGTCTGTGGTACTTTATATCTCCTATGGTATCACTATAATATTCCTATAGGGACTTAGTTTTGCTATATTTGTATGGTGCCCTTCTCAAATTTATCATAGGATTACAATAGTTATTTTTCTGAAAGGTTCAGTTGTTCATAATAACCTATAAACATACAATGTTACATCAGGCGTACATGTCTTGATTCGCCTCCCTGTTGTGAAAAAGAGTTCTACTATTTAGTGTACAAACTTACATAAAGATACATCACTGCTACACTCCGGTACTTGCTGTATTAGTAGAAAATAACTGCTCCAGGTGAGGCTCGAACTCACAACCTCGGCATTGCTCTACATTGTACTGTCATATAAGTACCGCGCGCTAACCGATTGCGCCACTGGAGCTCACTGTCCCTGCTCCGCAGTTGGGTTTATAAACAAGCCACAGTCAAACAATATTGCTGTTAGAGTGTGTGTTTCTAATGATAACACACTCTCTTGATTAGCGCTTCAACGTCCGCTGCTTTGTAAACCGATGCCCCGTTAAAACGTATAGGAATCACTTTTACCGAACGGACCCCGGAGTGGCACCGTAATGGACTCGGTGATAGGATTGCCACTTGCCAGATGTCCGGTTTTCGACCGGACTGTCCGGTTTTCAGATGCATTGTCCGGGTCCGGTCAGAAAGGTCGACCGGACGTCCAAATGTCCGGTCAAAATCATTCTGTCTAATAATATTCCACTAATTCGACCCCTGCCGATATTTCCCTATCATGGGTGGGCATTAGCGGCTTTAACAGGCTAGAAACGTTTTGATAGGCTCATGATTAGAGCAGTTGTGATCTCCACCAATCACAAGTGACTATTTCACCCCACATGGGTGGGTGTTTTATTGTGTGGGCTGTGTAAACGCATAGCGCAAAGTTTTGAACAGGCTTTGGTATCATCTGACCTACATGATGGAGATTTTTTTTAAAAAGGGTAAAGAGAAGCAAGTCTCACTCTCTCACTCTCTCTCTCTCTCTCTCTCTCTCTCTCTCTCTCTCTCTCTCTCTCTCTCTCTCTCTCTCTCTCTACTGTCCTACTTGGGGCACATACACATCTAATAGTAACATCAGGGAGTACCTGACGTCATTTTGCATTTAGAAAAATGACGAATCACATATTTGATGACACTTTTTTGTGACTTTCTATTCTCACCAAATTTAGTTTGTGAAAAGTGGTGTGGGAGGGGGAGAAAAGACAACATCGGCAGAACCAAAAGGCATTCCTGTAAATGTTTGGCCAGACGTGTGTGCTGTGGTAACGATAAGGATGGTGATGAAGATGTAGAGGTTCCCTCCGCGCACCATGTTTTCTAGATCAGCCCTTTTCTTCAGCTTGTAACAGTCAATTATATGAATCTTAGTCATCCACTTTGGGGTTATGTTGCAACCTGTGTGTGTGTGTGTGTGTGTGTGTGTGTGTGTGTGTGTGTGTGTGGATTGGAGTCGGTGGGGACGTTTTCCTGGCCCTTCTCTTGATTTTCCCTTGTTTTTCAGTCGCTATCGCACATCTTTAGTAGGGATTCAGCACCCACACCCATTCTGCATGAAAATTCTCACCAAATGTAGCTTGTTCATCTTAGTGTATTGACAGTGCTTACTGTGCACAGCTGCATTCTATACATCATTAATATGACTGTAAGCCTTCCGCCTGAGGATGAGTACAGGCCGACTGTTTAAGAGGTTATCGATAAATTCAGTATCAAACGCAATAATGAACATGCATAGAAAGTATAATATTGTTGATGCATGTTACTGATAAAACTGAATTACATTTAAGTTGCCCAGGTTTGAGTTCTATAGCCTACAGGCACCAACGTGCACGCGCACATGTCTGGTTTTACCAATATGTAAATCTGGCAATCCTTTAGTGATGGAGGTCCAAAACAAGTCAGTCTGGTAAATCAACTGAGGATGCTGTCCAGTGACTTTAGAACGGATAAGAGGCTTGGTTAGGCACGACGTGATACTATAACAATTACAGAACAATAATAACTATTACAATCATACTTCCACCAAGCAAAAGTAGCCTAGTTTTTAATGTTTATCGTGTTTTACAACGGCTTCCAGCGTGACTCAGCCAGTCAGAACTATCACTTTTATACTTGTATAAAACTGCTAGCTCACAGTTTGCTTCCTAATAACAGGCCATTGCTAACGTTAGCTTAAGCTACATAATTCCTTCCTTCCTTATTTTATGGACACATAATAATGTGAATTTCATTACTTACTTTATTCAACACTTTTGATAACTTCCTGATAACTAGCATGGTGACGTGTTATTTGTGACTGTGCTATTTCTTGGGATACAATCAGATGAGTAGTGATGTCTGGTTAATGGCATGTTAAGGGCACCACAGAAACAGACCTAACCTGAGCTAGGCAGCATAAAAGCCACCACTTTATATAATCCAACACACACACACACACACACACACACACACACACACACACACATGCACACTGCAACCACCACTAGGTAACTTATTGTTAAAGTGCAAGCGACCTTTCACCTGCTCAGAAAACAGAACTCCTCCCCACTTATCCAACATCCACTTCTGCATTTTGGACTTTCAGTGTCCATGAGATTGTTAAAGCTGGTAGAACAGGACTGAGTGGCTTGATATAGCAGCGCAAATTTTGGTGACTTTATTGTTACAAGATTTTAATAATGAACAACGCTCCTCTCCTTGTGAATGTAAACAAGTGGATTGAAGAGAATGAGAATGCATTTCTGCCACCGGTATGCAACAAGCTTATGTGAGTAATGAGTTTAACTTTGATTCACTAGTCACATTGTTGCGTCCTAATGACAGTGTGTTTTCCTATAGGGATGTTAATGATTAATCGACAATCGATCGATATTAATCGATAATGTACGTTATGTGATTTTTCTCATTTTTTTCGGAAATGATTTACCGCCACAAGGGCGCAATTTAACTTTCACCGCCTATACAGAGGAAGAAGAAAGCCAAGCAAGCGGGTGGAAGCATTACACCCGAAAAGACAACAGTGTTCATTGTAAACATTGTAATCAGGGGTTAAAGTGGGCCGGAACGATCCGGAAAGGCATTCCGGCACCTTCGATTAATAAGTAAATAAATCTGATTGACAGTTTCATACATAATAATGTCAAGCGAGTTCACAGGGCTGCCAACTCTCACGCATTGACCGTGAGACTCACGCAATTGGCATTTTTCAAGTCCATTTTCTCACGCAGTGAAAAACAAATTCATAACTGATAAAGTCGCGGCGCGAAAAGAGACGCTGACAGCGCACGAGACGAGACAGAGCAGCACCGTGCAGCAGAGAGTTATTCAGACCATCTAAATAGCGAGAAATATACACAAATCTATTATATTGTAATTTATTCCCATGCATGGTGCTCAGAGTAATCTCAGTCAGCGGCTCTTCTGCGTCTCTCCCTCTCCTCTCGCGCCGTGCGCACGCAGGCAGGAGTGAGAGTGAGTTACTATGGTTACGGGGACGCTCTGTGTCTCTGTTGCTCTGAAACTTTCTCACGATTCCCAATAATAGGTTTTTAGGTTAGCATGCCTATGCAAAATCATGAATGTAAGTACCTCAATGCTGAAATCTAGTAATATAACATAATTTTACATTTTTGGTTAACATTATACAGGGTTGCTGTTTCTTGACTTAATCCAAGAGGTTAGGTGGTGTAGAAATGCAGGAAATTTGTTTTAAA
The DNA here is from genome assembly GCF_048128805.1 of Centroberyx gerrardi. Taxonomy (NCBI): domain Eukaryota; kingdom Metazoa; phylum Chordata; class Actinopteri; order Beryciformes; family Berycidae; genus Centroberyx; species Centroberyx gerrardi. Next base: position 5,894,302 of record NC_136011.1, on the reverse strand, counting down.
TTACTGTTTTTTTCTGACTACAATTAATCTTTATTTAGGTTCAATCCTGAGGTGATACAATTGTATAATGTGATGGGCAATGTGTAATTTAGTTCACAAGTCAGTAAAAATCACGTCAACTGCCAAGTACAATAACTTTAGGCTGCAGGTTTGAAAAAATGTGAGTAGCCTACATGCTTGTTTTTCATTCCCACTCAGGCACTTTTGCCAGTTGAACGTCATGTTCGTTGGAGGTCCTAACACCAGAAAGGACTACCATATAGAGGAAGGGGAGGAGGTGAGAGAGAACCCCACTCCATCCTCCCACCATGGACATGCACTCAACTCAGCAGGAGACGTTTCAATTAACTAATGCAAACTTGTCTGAGTTTAATTTACATTACAAAAGTAGGGCGTAGCTTCTTCGTAGACCCCATCGTCAAGGGGAGGAGAACCCCATGAAAGGCTGCAAGACGCTGAAATCCAGCAGTTGTATCAGCCTTATCCTGATCTTCATAGATATGTTCATAGAATAATGGAACTGGGGGGAAAGGCATGTGGGAGAAGGTAGTTGTCTCAGTAATTGAGCTTTTGCTATACTCCCACTTAATTACTTAAAAAGCATCATTCTTAACACCACTGTGTTAGCAGACTTTTTCTGTTTCTTTTCAACACAACAGATTAAAACCGGACTTTGCATCAATATGTGTTGTTAACAACATATGTTGTGCTGAAAAGTAAAAAATATGTGACTCCATGATCCACTTGCAGTTTTAGCTTTACACCAACCTTAAGTCATTCTACCAGAGGTCTATTTTGCTGTCTAATATACAGTGTAGGCGTAGTTTATTTCTTATCAAAGGTAAGATTTGGGAGTTAAAATGCATGGAAAGCTGTGCAGACAGGGCAAGAATACCTAATGTAACTCACTTTAAAACAGGCACAACCGAAGCAAATTAAAACTCCATACAGAGTAGCCCAAGCGAGGCAGCCTGTTCAGCTCATTCTGTGTTTACTGCTGGTAAAGTCTTTGTAACCCCCTCACACTCTCTTCACTCACCCATATGATGACCTCCTCTCAAGGATAGACTCTTCTCCCCACCAGCTAGGGCAAACTCCACCACAGTGTTGCAATGCTTGGTCAGCTCGTTTTTAGGCTGGCTTGTTTGCTTTGTCGGGGGCCTTTCGGTGGCATCCTTTGCTTTCAGGTTTTTTGAAGTTTACAGCGTCAAAGTATAGAGGGGAGGCTGGGTGAGAGCCACATCCAAGATGCAACGGGGTGTTATGCAGTGGTGGAAAATAAAGTTAGCATTTTTAGAGTAATAGTACTGTTCTGCACTTTTACCCCTACTACTAGAAATCTTTTAATCATTTACTCCTACTAATCCATTCAATTTGGCCTGAATGTGGATTTTGAAATGTGGATTTTACACAAAATCTTCCATGAGTTTTGCTTGGAAACAACAAGTACTCTTCTTTGTAGTAAAGTGGAGTAAAATGTACCTAAAGTAGCAGTACTTCTACATGTTCACTTGCATAAAGGGAGTGAAGGATGCCAGAAGCAGAAATGCGTGGTATTAAAAAGATGTGATATTATCTCATCAAGGTCACTCTCAGTATCTCAATCCATACTATTTTCTTTTCTCCTTTTGTCTTCCCCTGTTTGTTTTGAACAGCTGTTCTACCAGCTGAAAGGGGACATGTGTCTGAAGGTGGTTGAAAACGGCAAACACAAAGATGTGCACATCAAAGAGGGAGAGGTGAGCTATGATATACTTTTACATGCTCAAATAGGATTCTATGTGTGGACTTGAGCCTGTATCAAACAAAGCAGGACAACACATTTGAGTGCTGGAAAACGAGTTTGGAAAGCAAGAAATCTCGTTTCATATTTCTGCATTAAGTGCGTCGTCTTTTTTACGTTTACACAGTTTTTTTCCCATCAATCCACATTCCATTAATGCTGGTGTGTGTTCCTTCCCCATCTTCAGATGTTCCTGCTGCCAGCTCGGATCCCCCACTCCCCCCAGAGACAGGCCAACACCGTGGGACTGGTGGTGGAGAGGAGGAGGCTGCTGACTGAGACGGACTGCCTGAGGTTAGCTTCTCCTTTATTGTTCTCCTGTCGTCTCTTAATGATATATATATACCTCCCATTTCAGACTTCATCTAAATCGTGAGCTTGGAATTACAAGGTTCTATCTGATGTTTTGTTTTGGTTTTTTAATCAAAATTGAGTTATCCACAGGATCGTTGAGTGTTTTATGCTGGTGTGGTGTTTTTGTTTTGTTTTTTAACCCCAAAAGGTTCTATATTTAAAAGGATAGAATTAGTACGTAACAGTTTTGCCAGCTGGGATGTCAAATATTTGATGCTCAATATCTCACAAGCGCACAAAATGTTATCATATCCATCATGTCAACATGTCAAAATGAGTTGTTACGGAGTGAGTGGGTAAGATTTTAACTGACTGATTTTATTCACTCTTGATGCAAACGATGACACAATGACAGTGTGTGACAGCTAAACATGGGTTGGCCCAAACATACTGTAATAATAAAGACATTTAGTATTTATTATTACAACAGTTCGACCAAAAATAGATTTTCCCTTTACAGGTTGTTTCATTGTATTATCAGAGAAGGCCTAGAGGCTGAAAACTATTCAGTATTTCACAAGAAAAAAAAGCAGAAATGACAGAAAAATCAGAAAATCCTTACCCTAACCCTTTTTCCTATCCCACAAATCAGCTTGTGACCCCTCAATATTATCTCACAACCCCCTGGGGGATTTCGACCCCCAGTTTGAGAACCACTGCATTATTGTATGGCATCAATCACTATTGTAATCACAATCAGTGATAAAGAGTAGTAAAAGTGATCTTTATTTATATGAAACGTTGCAGATTATTACTTTAAATACTGGGTCAAAGCCAATAACATCCGAGTGTCTTTGTGCTTTCAGGTACTATATGGACAAGTCTACAGATATCCTATTTGAGAAATGGTTCTACTGTGAGAACCTAGGAACCCAACTGGTGCCAATAATCAAAGAGTAAGACAACCTTCCCTTTTGCCTGCAGCAGTGTCTACAAGTACATTACAGTCTCAGAGATTGCTTGTTTTGATACAGTGGTTGTTGGCTGACTTTGGCTCCCGCAGGTTCTTGGCATCAAAGCAGTACAAAACAGGAAAACCGGATCCAAGTGAGTTCTTATGAAACTGCTTGAAATACCTGTAACCTGTTCACTTGTAAGTCGTTCTGGATAAGACCATCAGCTAAATGTACATGTTGTCTCTTTCCGTCTGTGTTTATCTGTGGTTGAGTAGATGAAGTCTTCAGACAGCCTCCGTTCCAGATGAACACCATGAACGTGATGTCCCCCTTCTGCTTCAAAGACTGGCTGGACAAACAGAGGCCGGCCCTGGCCAGTGGCAGGCCCATCGACATGTTCGGAGCTCAGTTTGAGACGGAGGTAAGAGGGTTCATAATACAGAGTGTTTCAAATATAGGTATACAATTTTTTATGAGAATAATGATGAAAAACAAAGCTGTATAATTGTAACTTATTTAGTCAATCGTCAAATTTCCAGCCATGATCTAAAGTGTACCTAGAAACAGGAAAAATATTTAATAATACAGTGAGTATCACTATTGTATTGCATTCACTTCGAGGTATTTTCAGTTGTGTTAATTGTTTTTATTTTCTCAGATATTTTCTGACTGCAAAGAACTTTTGATTATGATTTTTATAAGTGGAAATGAAGGGAAATGAACCGAATAATTTCCAGGTCTTGCACAAAATGTCTGGAAAAGTATGCAAAATATTACATCCTGATATACATATAACCATACACTTTTAGACCTAACGTGATTTCACATAATTTTATATAAAGTGATATGGTATCATAGTCATCTTGCCCAAACACTGTCAGCAGACATCATATTGAAACTAACTAAAATCCTCAAATCTGGTTGAGAAATAAAGGCATGGTGAAATTGAAAATAAGAACCCAAAGGGAAGTTTGATATTTTTCAGTCTTGGGAAATTCCCCCCAACTCAGCTTGGATCTCCTGCATCCCATAGTAGAGAAAAATCAGTTACAATGGGTTTTATTGCAAATTTATAAGCCGAGGTCATGGAGTGTAAAGAGTCTGCAGGTTTTCATTCCAGCCAAAGTCTACACCAGGTGATTTCACCAATTAGTTCCTCCCCTCTGGTTGAAGGTGTGCTAGGCCCACTACCACTTCACCACAAAGTGTCACTCCACCTGGGCTGCATTCAGTTCCACATAAAATGCTTTCTTCTGGATGTTGTCTTCCCTCGATCGAGGGGGGAATCTCCAAAATGCATGGATAAAAAAATGTCTGACAAACAAAGTGGAATGTGGTTCCAACTTCTGTTAAACAACAACAACACAAATCATTTATTCTCCCTCAATCCCTCGTTTTTCCTCCCTTCCACAAAGGGTAGACAATGCAAGAAAGTGGGTGTGAAGAGCATTTTAGCCACTGGAGGGCGAACATAGCCAGGTGTAATGAGATAAATATGACACCAGCACATTTGTGCTCAAATGTTGACAATATGACTGACATTGTTGTATTTCATAACTAAATAGTACTAAATACTAGTTTACAACTCAAAAAAAGTGTTTAGTGTGGAGGTACTCTTAAGTATTTCAATATCCCAATATCTTCAATATCCCTTATTTGATTTATAGAGACTAAACAATTTTAGCTGCTAATTTATTTGTAGTAAAACTTTAAGCATTTTTTTTATTTTGTTATGTAGGACTTCTTTCCTATAAAGTTGCAAGGGCTATTCACTTTTGATTTGGGTTGATCTCTTGCTTCCCTTGCTGAGAACTTGTTGTAGGTCAGACATTTCGTCACTAGAGGGCCCATTGAAGGGAAGACAATGTGTTAATTTTGATCCCAGTGAAGCCCTGGTAACTGTGTGACACCCTCCACACCATCCACATGTAATATTTCAGTAAAGAGAAGAGCGATGTCTGGATGCAAATAAGTGGAGGGTTTATTGTCTGCAAACGCATGATCAGAGATGTCAGTAAGGTTGGGGGTCGTAAAACTACTGAGCCCATCATAATAACTAGTATTTTTTTAAATGTACTACACACCAGACGCAGGAAGCAGTCTTCACCATGGCTACCGATGGACGCCTTGATCGCACAGTTGTTGTTATCAATTGCTTAGTCTTGTTGACTGTCCCCCCAACAGATATCAATAAACTAACCAAAGGTTATAACATTAGATATGTGTTCTTTCACGTGATGCGTGCATAAGTTATTAACTGTATGGGCCAGAGTGACTGCGTCATTTTGACAGGATTTGTTTACATTCATTATTTCACTCGTACAGACATAGAGTATGTTGTTAGACCCCAGTGACAATGTTGAATAAATGTATTACCTTCAAAGGCGTTCAGAAAGTAATTTTTAGTGATTACAAGGCTACAGATTAATACGTCTTCTTTTACCCATGAGTTTTCACAAACTCAGCTGTGTCTCTTTCTTTTGCTGACATGGTTATTGAGTGAGCAGAGAGGAAAAACAACCTGGTACAGTGCGCGGGCCCTAACGTCCTCCCTCTCTACACTATATTGTGTACTATGTTACTTCTGTGCTCATGGCGTGTTCGTACGTTCTCGTGCGCGTGCTTGAAAACCACGTGGTAAGTGTTTTTGTTGTTGTGCAGGGACCCACTTTGCTCACTAGCGCAACTAGTGGCCGTAAACTCTGTTGGTCATCTTGTGTGTGAAGTGTGAAGAAAGGGCTACAAAGCCTGGTTATCTATGTACATGAAATACAAGAAAACAAATACATGAAAAAAAATCAGGGAAATTACATTTGTAAGATGTTTCCTCCATACTTTTTCACCTTTGGTCATTGTAGGAGTAGTGGTGTATTGCAAGTCATTATCGATGCACACTCCGTGGCCCATCCCCGCTAATTGGTTTGGGATGCACTTCAGTATGGCAAACGCTTGATGTGAACGTGCAAACGGAGGTGCAGTGGATAGGGTGAGGGTGTAATCTTTGGCTGGAATGAAAACCTGCATACTTTAGTTTCAACACCTGGTTGCCTGTCTCTTATCATTGTGAAAACATGTAGTAGTGCTGATAATGATGGTGATGAGGGTGAGATGTAAGAACTGTGCTTCTTATGGCCATTACAGACAATCCTGTATGGACCTGGGCTGACAGAGAAGTCCAAACGGCAAAGTGATGTGTGGATTTGGCAAATGGTATGTACTCTACATGTACCTTATGTAGCTTAATATGTCCTTAAAATCCCTCAATGCTACTTTGATGCCCCCATCCATAAGTATTATGCGTCCATGTCTGACCCTCTTTCACTTACTCTTGCAATGCCATAACTTTAAGTCTCGCAAGATGTTCTGGGGCATCCATATTCCTGACCATCATCTCTTTTTCTCTCCTCTCTCTCCCCCCCCCCTTCTCTCTCTTTCTTTCTCTCTCTCTCTATCTCTCTCTCTCCTCTCTCTCTCTTTCTCCCTCTCCCTCTCTCCCTCAGGAGGGGTCCTCTAGAGTAACTCTGGACGGACAGGAGTTCACCCTTTCTCCGGGAGACAGTTTACTCATTCCCGAACAGAGCCAGTGAGTGAATATAACTGAATCATCCACTAGGGCTGCACAATATTGGGAAATAATCAACTATTGCTGAAGATTCTACTACTGATATGAATACCATCTTGATACAGCTTTTGTTGTGTCATTTTAGCACCCCTGGAGGGTCTTTTTGGGAGGAGGAAATTTAGCAGGAATTCAGATAGGCAAATGTTTGGGATTTGTTTGGTCTCAACATGTCTTAAGACTTTTGCCAACATGGAAATTGATTTGTTGGCGAGGCCAGGGTTTCTGCTCAGCACCTGAATACCTTGTTTAGAATAAATTAATGAATTAATTTTGCAGGCTCGTGTGATTTGGAAATTGCGTTATGCTGTATATTTTTTCTTATATGGCTTTTTTCTGCTGTAGGTACCAGTGGCAGAGAGATGAGGGGACTGTCGCCCTGTTTGTGGTTCAAAACCCTGAGCGGAAGAGACCCTGATCGTGACCTTCGTCTTACCATGCACACACACACATACACAGACACACACACATTCACACACAATACACAGTAAACCCTATGCTGCACAGAGCGATAGTCCAAGTATACAACTCTAAACATGACCCTGACCGTCTGTAAACTTAGCTGTAGAGTTGAGAAGTAAATTGTGATATCCTGGAGTTGAAATGAAAAAAATATCAATTCTTGCTCCTTACACTTGTAAAATATCATCACATAGGTAGTTTAATCATGCACACAATGAAGTTACAAGATTCTGTTATATGTTAATGGAGGCGAACTTTGAACCTTTTCAGTATTGATGGACACCAGAAGCGATTGAAACTGAACTGTAAATTTGCACTTTGTAGTCGACGTCGAAGCTCATCTTGTGATTACCGATGTAATTTTATATTCATCTTTGCTGTTGAGAGAAATAAAATATATAAATGTCTTCAGAGATAACTTGTGGGAGGTGATCATTTATCTTAACACTTTTTGCTTCTTCTCCTGCACTATTACAGTTACTCTCCCCTGTATGACAATTATATTGGATGAAACTAGTGAACACAAGTGCCAACAAGTATTAGAAAGCACCCCCTTAAGCTCAAATTTCTTCTCTGGTTTACTGAAAACAAGTGTTCAACTGTGACACCCATTATGTTTCAGCTTGCCCCACATCAGATTAAACAGAACTGACTAGTCATGATTAGAGATTGTGGGTTAAATTTCCACTGAAATTCTGAGGCAGATTTTTCCAGAAATGGGTGTGGGTATTTGGGAGACATGGATCGAATAACTTATTTTTAACCCATGAAGGGAAGATCCACTGTAAAACACATGAATAATATATTCATGTGTGTTATTCCTATGATCATGGACAGTATGATCAATATTTGTGAATATGAACATATATTGTTTTGTTCCAGGTTTTGTTGCATTGTCCACAAAAAGTTCTCACCAACAAAGGATTCACAGATTTGCTTTTTGGATCCCTTACATTTATCATTCTGAAATACTTAAAAATGTGGGAATAATATGTCATTTGGTATTAGGGTAGATGTATGCTTTAAAAACACATAATTTTATCTTTATCTAGTGTTGATTTTTCATTGAAAAGTGTTGATCGCAGATTTAACGTAACACAGCTCAGGTAGATGTAGTGTGTTCACCAGCTTTTTAATAACAAAATGTAAAAAACTGTCAGTTACAATGAGGTGTGATGACACGTAAAATATCTTCATAAAAATATGACCATAAGATGCTGTCTGACTGGATGGACCGATTTCAGTTCAGTTCTCCAGTCTTATCCTCAGCGTGTTCCTGATCACGTGCTTCTCTGCGATGAGTGATGCCACCGCCCAGGGCAACGCGTACTCCAGAGTCACCAGTCCCGCCAGATTGTACCTATAACCCGAGTAGTCCCAGGGACAGGCCCCCAGCAGCCTCAGCCCCAGCCCCCAGCTCAGCTCCCACAGGTAGACGAACAGGATGTAGGCCAGCAGCCGCGCGACCAGCGGGCGGCGCCGGGCCAGCAGCCTGGCCCTCAGGCTCTCCATGAGGTAGATGGCGGTGGCGTACATAGGCAGCGCCCACAGGCTGCTGTGTCCCGCCAGCCTCCTGTCCCGGGTGTGGCACCAGTCCCACGCGGCGGTGAAGGCCACCTCACAGAGGCAGCCGTGCAGAGCGTAGACGTACAGGCGAGCCAGGGGGGGCAGAGGGCGGCCCGACCCGCTGCCGTGCGGCTCCGCTGGGGCTTCCTCATCCTCACCAGCCCCTGTCACAAGATGATGTAAAAACATACCTTCATCCCAGCTGTTTAACATTGTTTTGCCCAAATTGAGTTTTGTTACAAAGTAAGACATCCCAAATGAGAAAAATGTGACAAAATGAAAAACAAATGCTGCAGTAACTTGAGTCCTTCATTGACAAAATGACAACACTTTTACAGACTGAATTCTCTATATTTTAGAGATATTGAAATGAGGAACTTCTAACTATCTTCTTAGCTTCTTATTTTTTTGTTTTTTCAAAATGGTTATTTTTCAACATGGGTATACAGTGTTTTGAAATAGAACTCTTGAAACCGACTGAAACGACTGAAACAGATGTGGAATATATTCTGTGAAGATAATCTATTCTGCAGCTGAATATTAATATGAATTGCACATCATGACGGTGTTGCATTATTGCAAAATGTAAATGATACAGTTGACTTGACATATCAATACCACATTGATTATTTGCTTTCGCCAATATGGGTGACAGGCCTGTAAATTGTAGTTGTGGAAGAAATTAGCTGAACTGTGCACTACAATTCTCATATTCTTTCTTGATTATAGAGAACTGAAGAGAGAGACATGTCTTCCACCACAAGCAACAGCGTCAGCTTTGCTTCTTTCAACAATCACATTTATCTGCGCCCAAATCTATGTAACAAGCATCACACCCAGGGAAATTACCACAAGGCACTAATCAAGTGAGTCATTTTTCTTTTGTATAGAAGGACAACAGAAATGTGAAATGAAAAGAAATGAAACATGAAAAACAAATCTTTTCCTCGAATGAACTGTGACAAACGTGTCTTGGTGAACTAGAGGAAGGAAACAGCTACACCAGATACACTGATAATGATGAAAGCCACTACTATGTTTGTCTACCTCAGCAGAATCATCTGGTCATCATCATGATGTTTAGTTCAGTTTAGGCTGTGAGACTTTGAAAGTTAGAGCTCCTCGGTTTGAATACCTGGACTGGGATAGAAAATAAGGTTGAAGAAATGAATAACTAACCTCTCCCCTTGATGAGGTGCACTTAAGCAGGGATTTTTATTTTTTTATTTGTTTAATTCTGAGCCTTCTGGAGGTGTCATGGGTCTAATTCACTTGATAAACCCAATAACATGGCTGCTGTCATCCATCCCACCACACTTCATGGGTGGAAAGAGTGCCAAAATATCCGATATCATTTAAAAAGTAACCTACTCAGAGTAAAAGTTACTCAGTCAACAAAACATTCATTGTTGACAAGAGGACAGAGTTCAATATCTGATAGGCCTATTGCATGTTTTTCTATGTTGAGCGTTTTAAAAAGATTAGAAATTCATGTTATTATTTGATATGTGATGAAAACAAACTGAAAAATCCACATTATTCAATAACATTCCCACTGTATGAGTAAAAAATGTAGTAAAATCTGTTAATGTAATAAATTGCCAGATGACATATAATAACATCATATTATAAACTGGTGATTATTACTTCATATATTTAACATAGTTTTATCTGATGATGTAATAATCAGAATTCTAAATCATAAGATTTAGAAGATTGTAATAATTTGAGTTACTACATTATAATACTATTATAGCGCATCAGTTAAAATACACCCCTTATGAACTAATAATCCCCTTATGTACAAATAATCGTTGGTTAATGTAATAATGTGATGTTATTACATATTACATTGTCAGTTGCTACATGTCTCTCCAACCACTACACCACAATATTCCTTGGAAGTGCCCATGTTTTCCCCCACATAATAATACCTACAGTGTTTACAGTAATGTTCGTCCTTCCTTTCACAGTAAAGACAGCTACACGCTCTAATGTGGATTATCAGGCTAATAGCCCAGTTTAACAGATTAAAGGCTTGGAGAATCCTCAACAAGTTTTCACTCTGCATTGGAAAATGTACTGATGCAGGTTTGTGAATGACAGATCAACTCAGTGACTGTCACTGTCATTGCTTTGGTCATTTTTGAGTAATTCCTCAAAATGAAAATGTATTGGAATGGTCTCACAATAGTCTCACAATAACTTGATTTACTACAACTGAGATTAAGATGCAGTGACAGTAAATGTCACATTACGCCTCGCTGTGTGTCCTTCAACAGTGATTAAACATAATCTATTAGTGCCATTAACAGTCATAGTTCTCACCTTGGACATCGCTACCTGGAGTCCTCCTCACATGCAGTGCTCTCATCTCCATCCCTGGGCAGCATATGGATCTGTGTGGCTTTGGATTTAATCCTGCTGCTTACCTGTGTGTTTGTGTGTCTGTGTGTGTGTGTGTGTGTGTGTGGTGTGTGTGTGTGTGTGTGCGGATCCTGGGCTAAACATTAAACTGTTCCATGTTATCAGAGAGAGACAGCGATGTCTCTGTTACAGGCTGAGGTCATGAACCGAGCGGGAGACGCAGGAAGTAACCCTGGACCACCAGAGAAAAAATTATGTGTGTGTGTGTGTGTGTGTGTGTGTGTGTGTGTGTGTGTGTGTGTGTGTGTGTGTCAGAGAGTTAAACTTCACTGAGTCTGTATTACACAAAAGCTCCCTTTTCTGCTGTATTTGAGCCATGTGTTGGATCAGGCTGGGGTTTATCAGTAAAGAACAGTAGCTGGGTGTGTCAGTGAAGCTGCTCAACAATATAAGCATATTGATAGATGACACTCCTCTTTCAGTTATGTACAATTCACACTACAGTACATCCAGATCATTATTGATGTCTATAGCAGGGACATGATGTAACTGTAGCACTTTCTTAGTGAAGAAACACCTGGTTCAAAAGGTTATTAATGCACATACATGACACAAACATAATTGTGCGTATATATTCTACTGGCAAAGTTATTATGGGCTTCATGTTGAGATATGTGCCCTTATGCAGATGTAATTCAATATTTTTGCATGAGTTTGTATTTGTAGTATAGTATATTTAGGTTTTGCATTTTGATGTAATGTGCAAATTGAATTAAAGCCTCTTTTCAATATTCATTATTAGCCTTTCACTAATAAATGTCTGTCCATTTTGGTTGCTGAAGCATGAACGTCTCAGCTACAATTTAGAGATGCTCATTCTGGAATTGAAATAGTCTCAGGTACTGAAAAAGAACAAGTCATTCTAAGGCATCTAAAGCATAAAATTAGGATCTAGAGTTAAAAATGTCTCTATGATTGAAACCTCCCCAAGTATGTAAGAGATTAAGTAACTACAAAAAAGTTTTCGGCTATAAAGTATGCAATTTTGGAATACACTACGAAGATGACAGCAATGTGCATGAAACACAGCAGGGCTTAGAGAGAAATGCTGAGAAAGAAGCTGCTAACACTTGAAGATGGATGTCTAGCTCCACCCATACAGTTTCACACATACACAACATTCAGTGTCTCCATGTGTATAAAAATTGTCTATGCAATGTGCCATAAAGTCTCTCTGTGTAGATAAGCAGATGTCAGTCCTGACATGGTGCCACTATTAGGCCCAGTATGTTTGTTTAGTGTGTACGATAATAAAGTGGCGAGATGAATGACGGACCTCTAGATCAGAGTCCAGTGATTCTAGCAAACACACTGGGAGGGCTGGGGAGGGAGACTACACCGCTGTATGGGAGTCAAGGACCATGAAGTTACCGAGTCAACAAAGGTCTGATTGTACACACAGTGGTGAGTTGGATTGACTGTGTATGTGTGTGTGTATCTGTGTAGTGCTCAGAGTCATCATCAGAGAGATAATGTTTGGTTAGGGAAATCTGCATCCTTCCACAAAGAACACAGGGAGCTGAACTTTCACATTTGTGGCCAATTCACTGAGCAGTAGTGGTCAAATAGTTACTAACTCTTTGTAGAGTTGCTTTTCAGACATCACTCATCAATCACCAGGTTTAATTGGTACGGTACGCTGAATTAAATTGAATTGAACCAAATGAGATGAGATGAGATGAGATTATGTGAGGTGAGGTGAGGTGAGGTAAAATGGGGTGAGATGAGGTGAGATGAGGTGAGATGAGGTAAAATGAGGTGAGGTGAGATGAGATGAGATGAGGTAAAATGAGGAGAGGTGAGATTAGATGAGATGAGGTAAAAAATGAGGTGAGGTGAGATGAGGTAAAATGAGGTGAAGTGAGATTAGATTAGATGAGGTAAAATGAGGTAAGGTGAGATGAGATGAGGTAAAATGAGGTGAGATGAGGTCAAATGAGGTGACGTGAGATGAGATTAGATGAGATGAGGTAAAATGAGGTGAGATGAGGTAAAATGAGGTGAGGTGATATTAGATGAGATGAGGTAAAATGAGTTGAGGTGAGATTAGATGAGATGAGGTAAAATGAGGTGATGAGATGAGGTAAAATGAGGTGAGATGAGGTAAAATGAGGTGAGATGAGGTAAAATTAGGTGAGATGAGGTAAAATGCAGTGATGTCAGATGAGATGAGATGAGATGAGGTCAAATGAGGTGAGGTGAGATGAGATGAGTTGGGATGAGATAAGGTAAAGTGAGATGAGATGAAGTGAGGTGAGGAGCATAAGAAAAGATAGCCTTATCCACATTGTCAATGGATGATGATAATATGATGATAGTTATAATTAACTTTTTGCAAGGAAACATTGGTTGCAACAAAGCCTATTAGCGAATGTAAGCTAATTTTCAACACTGGAGCTTGGAGCAGGATGGCAAACATATACATGAGGCGTTAGGCGCCCTTGATCAGGGACACTTTGGCAGGATTAGGCACTGTTAGTACCAGTGATTCAACCAGAAACCTGTTGACTGACAAGAAGAAGAATCTGCAAGAAGAAAAAATGTTGAATTAAAGTTCTTTATGAAAACGATGAAGATGTCATGATTAACTATCTCTTGTTCACGGTGTCCTTGTAGACAAGTGATTTGTTTTGCTGATTCCTTGACAACCTCAAAAAGTGTTGCACTTGCATGCTCATCACAATAATCATTGTGCTGTTTAATGCTGTGTGAGAGTGCATGTGTACTTAAAATCACAGACGAAATCCATGGTGTGATTTTAGCACTTGTTCACTTCAGCAACCATTCTGCCTCAAAACCTGAGAATGGATTTGAAATTAATTGAATGCCTTCCTCCCACTAAGTCAAACTCGCTCAAAACTGTCACTCTCTCACTATCAACTCAATATTCCCTGATATACGTCACATATGGATACAGTTACATAAGGATCAGTTAGAGCAACAGAAAGATTGTTGATGCAACATGTTGAATGAAGGTGCTGTAAAGACTTGCTTTATGATCGTGGTCTCAAATTACCAGAATTGGCTCTGTCACAGCCTCTTACGTCTGACGTCATCATCATGATCATCATGTCACGACCAGCCCTCAGAGGAAGTCAGCTTTAATAAAGAGAGTATCTCAAGGATCTCGTGTCATAACTACTAGAGGCGCCTTAAAGCACGGAACACACTTAGAGTAGACAACAACATCAATTAAATACATTGATGGGACACTTTGCCCTCTGAAACTAGTCATTACTGACTATAGATGGCAACTGGTGAGTACTAATGATTTTTTTCCCCCAACATTTTCCATTAGTTCTAAAAACTAATGTTGTTATATGTATATGTTGTTGTATGTATATGCAGATACAGTGGATTGCATGACTCTGCTTATCATGGCGCAAAGTTGAAATTTTCCACATCCTGTATTGCACATCCATTGCACATCTTTTTCAAGTTTACACTACTAAAATACTTTTAGACTGCAGAATAACATTTCAAGTAGAACTCGCCTACATAGATTTCACTTCCATGTGTGTTACTTATCACTAGCATTGCAATATGAAAACTTTCAATAGAGAGAATGGGGTGTAAGGTGTGAATGAACACCGTGAGCACAGTTTTGGATGGAAAAGGGGATGTTTGATTCTGTTAGCAAACACAGTTCCTCATATTTGATCACATAATTTAACAGTTCTGAAAGGACCTTATGATGTGGCAGAAATGGGAAGTTCAGTTTATACGGAAGAGGCTTGGATAAAATCTTTTCACCAGACGAGTAGATAGCGTGTATGAGCAGGAAATCAATCAACAAACACACATCCTGCTTGTCCAAATTTTTTGATCCATGAAATAACTGAGCGCTAAAATGCTTTTCTCTCTCATTCTCTCCTCTTTGGGAGTTTCAAGAACATACCCTCTAAGATCTGGTGAACATAAGGAGTCGTGAAGAAACCTGCAAGAGATTGAACTGTATTCCAACAGTATGACAACAGCTGAAATGGCTTCAGGTGTCCCAGAGGTGATGAATCAGACAAACACCATGCACTGCCCAGCCACCCAAAACTTGGTGGCCTCGATCCTGCCTCCCATTCTCATCATTGAGATGATAGTGGGCTTGCCCATAAACATAGTGGCCTTGTGGATCTTCTGTTTCCACCTGAAGACCTGGAAGCCCCATACTCTATTCCTCTTTAACCTGGTTCTGGCGGACTTCCTGCTCCTCATCAGCGTGCCTTTCCGCATTGACAACCTCCTCCGCAGGGAGTACTGGGTGTTCGGAGAGGCCTGGTGCCGCATCAACCTCTTCATGCTGGCGGTCAACCGTTCGGGCAGTATCGCCTTCATGACCATTGTGGCAGTGGATCGCTACTTTAAGGTGGTCCACCCGTATCACCGCATCAACCAGTTGACCACGATGCAGGCGGGCTGGGTGGCCGGCCTGACCTGGATAGTCGTCATGGCTCTCCGGATGCCGCTGTTGGCCATCGACCTCCTCCACAAGAACAGCAACATCTCCCTGTGTCGGAGCTTCAATTCCTACGACGACCCTCCTCCGGTGATAAAGGTGCACTACGTGGTCTACATCGGAGAGTTCTTCCTGCCCTTGCTGTTGCTGCTGTTCTGCTCAGTCCGGATTTTCTGCGTCCTGCGCCAGAGGCAGATGGGCAAGCGGAAGATGGTGCGGAGGGCCATCCGAACGGTCGGGGTGATCGTCGCCGTGTTCAACATCTGTTTCCTGCCGGGTATCGTCACGGGGCTGGGCGGGATGTACGTCAAGAACTTCCGTCCCTCGGACTGCGACTCCTTCAGATTGATCACCCAGCTCTTCAGCCTGTCCATCGGGTTCACCTACCTGAACAGCGCCTTGGATCCCATCATCTACTGTTTCTCCAGTTCCATATTTCGCGACGCCCTCAAGAGCTCCATCAACCGCTTGGGGGTGACGAAGATGAAGGTGAGACGCCACAGCAGCACAGCCGACGAGGGCTGAAGAGCGTCGGAATGACAAAAAGCCAGCCCGTCTTTGCAGAGAAAAGTTTGTCAGTAGACATTTAAGAGGACAGTGTGTGAGAGTGGATGTCATATAGGAGGAATCTGTGGTTTCTTCACTCACAATGTGAGATTTCTGCTCCGTAACCACAAGGTCTTAGGTTTGACCCTTAGAGCAGGTCCTAGAGCAAGACACTCAACCCCCACCTGCTCACTCCATTGTAATGCTGTGGATAAGAATGTCAGCTAAAAGTAAATTGTGATTCAGTCTAAGAAAAACTAGTCTAGGAAATCACATTCAGGGTTGACAACAAATAATTCAATACAATTTCAATACAGACATTATTATTATATTATTATATTATATTATTGCATTTTATTTCTTAACCCACTGTGTGTGTGTGTGTGTGTGTGTGTGTGTGTGTGTGTGTGTTCTTGATATGAATGATATGTGTGTTTATGATAATGAAGGGATAAAGAAAGTCTTTGCCTTCATAAAAGCAAAATAAATAAATACATATCTCCTGGAAAATAATTTCAGCAGCAATTCTTTCCTTTGGTTTTGGGAGTGTGGAGATTTTGTGGTTGCTTGTCATGCTTTGCTTACCAAACAATTCCACTACATTCCAGCTCTTCAGACATGCCCTTTCTACATTATGGCTGATCTGGCAGGCGATGTGGGTTTTGAACAAGTCTTACTCTTTTGCTGTGCATATTTGGCATTCACCTACATATACACCATACCATTACGCCGCCATCGCTTGCCATGAAAAGTGAGAGAGTGAGAGTGAAATGAAAGTGAATTGACCTTATGAGGCAGACATTGTGTGATGACCCTAATTCTGGTCTAGTCTTACAGATTACCACAGGTCTGTGTATCACAATGGAATCTGATTCAGCTGATTTAAATTAATTTTAACTGTTCATTAGTCATTTATAGGCAATGTATAGTACTTAGAGAATAATATTGCCCTATACTTACATTTGAGTATGTGAAAATCTACAAATTAAGTTGACCAATGGTGATCAAACCATTGGTTTTATATACTTATAAAAATTGCACAAATAACTAGATAGATAGATAGATAGATAGATAGATAGATAGATAGATAGATAGATAGATAGATATTTTAAACAAGCAAACAAATAAATAAATGATCCAATTTAAGTTTTATCTTATTTTAATAAATAAACGGATAAAATTACAAAATGATGAGCAAACTCACAAATTAATAGTTAATGCATATATAAAAATTGGCCAGACTTTTGGGTGTTATTCAATGATCCAACCACTAGATGGCAGTGACAAAACACTACAATAGTTTCTCGCGAACAGCATCATGGGATACAGGAGGACCGTTCAACCGACTCTGACACCGTTCCTCGAATCACGACGTTAGATTTGTACTTTGGGGGAAAAAAGTCCTAACTGCAATTAAAGGTGTGTTTAGGTGTTTAAATATTTCATCGTGTGTCACTAAATAAATTTGATATGTATATTCTGCCAAGATTGCACATTT
The DNA here is from genome assembly GCF_048128805.1 of Centroberyx gerrardi. NCBI lineage: Eukaryota > Metazoa > Chordata > Actinopteri > Beryciformes > Berycidae > Centroberyx > Centroberyx gerrardi. Next base: position 5,876,701 of record NC_136011.1, on the reverse strand, counting down.
ATATCTTATAAGAAGTGATTCCGGTTCAGTGGAAAGGTTTGAACTGCTTTCTGGAAAGTGACCATTGTTATAATCAGGTCGAGGCTGTTTTCATTTCCACTGGCTGACTTTACAAGTTTTATACGGGTTTACTGCAGGAAAAACAGTGCAAGCTCTGTAGAGTGTCATGAAAGAAATGTCAAGGTGAGTGATGCATGTGGCATATTCATCCACTTGTGAGCATTTTTGGTCGCATTGAAGGGGGTCCAAAAGAATAGGCTAAAAAGCTAACGTTAGCAAACTATCACAACAACCCAGCAAGGCCTGCTGTAGCAACCGTTGGTTAGCTAGTTGGCTTGTTGGTTGTGGGGTATCTATAATGTTGACCTAGCTAACAAAATATAAGAATGTCCGTTATTGTTTGCAAAAATGACAACCCATTTAAATCAGTCGGACCGGAAAGTGACTCGTTAGTTAAACCCATTCTTCCGTAGCAAACCAGCTAATGTCTGCTAGCTTGCTAAATTAGCCACCGTCCGTTAGCGCTTCCAACCTGTTTGTAGCCGTTCGCGGCTAAGATTCGCTAGCCGCTAGCCCGGGTTAACTACACAAACTCTTTTCAACGATGTTGTTTCCCACTGGCTAGCATTAGTGATGAACTGTCTTCACAGATTTGAAGTTGAACAGATCTTTAGTGCGCCTGGCTTTTAAATGAAGTAAGTTAAGCACCTTGCTGTCAGAACAAGTCAGTGTTTACATCTGGGTACTCGGCAATAGCAGGGATAGGAACATAACACTAGCAAACAGCAGAACCTGACGAATTTTGTCTGCGGCTGATAAGTTTCTTAGTTCTACCAGCCACTTTACCTGGTAACCAGTTTTTGTCCGCCAGTTTTGAGTCATTTTTATCATTGTGGCTGGTGAAACACTGAAACTGTCTGACGTGAAAATGAGTTTCCTGTTCTGGTAGCTTTCGTTTCATGTATTGATCCTTTTCCGTTACAGCACCATGCCTGGCGGGCAGCAGCCTCAGAAACACTATGGCATCACCTCTGCCATTAGCCATGCACCCCCACGAGAAATAGACCACCAATACACCAATAAGCTCAGTGATGCTATGAAACCATTTGGGGTGTTTGAAGATGAGGATGAACTGAACCATAGGTGAGGATCAACAGAGTATAATGTTACACTTACTTGTACACATCCATTGGGCATCTTGACTATATCCATTCTTGACTGCATACTTTCTACAGCTGCAATCATACATATGTTTGCATGCCTGCTGCAAATTAAATTGAGAACTGAAATTGATATGCATGTTATATGTATGTAGCATGATTTGTGCAGTCTCTGATTGTTCTAATTATATAATTGGTGAAGGCGCTGAGTTGTAAATGTAGCACCTGATGGAAGTTGTTTCTCCTTTCAGACTTGCAGTTCTTGGGAAGTTGAATAACTTTGTTAAAGAATGGATAGCAGAGATCAGTGAGTCAAAGGTAGGTGCTGTTGGAATGTTGGCTGCCTTGTTAGAAGAGTAAACGCAATATCATGTGATTCAGTATGGAGTCTTTAAAGATGACTGTCAAGTAAACAATACCAAAACAATTCAATGCAAGCTATGTATTGTATGCCGTTAAGTGGAAAAGAGTCATACTGGCATTTCTATATGTGCTTCTCTCTTCCTCAGAACCTTCCACCATCAGCAGTAAGTAATGTAGGGGGCAAGATATTTACATTTGGTTCGTACCGTCTTGGAGTGCACACAAAAGGTATTTCTAATCACATTTCTGATATGTTTATTTTTTCTTGCTTGGCAACCTATGAGGATGCAGCTAAAGCCTAGGTCAGCCTACACAATTTTGATGCCGATTTTTAGATGATCCTGTAGTGTGAACGGGCTGAAGACCGTTGACTCTCATTGGCCTGACACAATTTTTTCAAACATGTTTGATTTTGTTAGCCCAGTCGGGCTCCTGTAGTGTGAAGCGGTACAACGCGCCAAAACTGAAATCTGATAGTGATCCTGGGAACAGGATATGTAGGCTAAATGTAAACTGTAGCTTCTGTACCATGGAGCAAGAAATGATAGAATATCTATTTTGTAGTTATATTTACAGTGAACTGTTAGGTGAATGGATAAGCATTTTTGAATGACCGAATCGGGTAGATGTGATCCCTTGTCTCCAGTGTGATGACCATCTTTGTCCCGTTGCATAGTGTGAACAGCTTCCTGAGTTAAGCATTTAGTCTGAACCGCCCTAGATCGGCAAGACTTGAACAGTCTTGTAGGCTGACCTAGGCTTTACTGTGGCTATAACATGTTCCATAAATAGATTGGTAATTTGTTACATAGAAGTTACTAAAACATTGTTTAATTTGTTGCAGGAGCCGATATTGATGCCTTGTGTGTGGCTCCACGCCATGTAGAGAGAACTGACTTTTTCCAATCTTTCTTTGAGAAGTTAAAACAGCACGAAGAGATCAAAGACCTGAGGGTAAGTCTTCTCCAGACTCTACAGCACAGGGCAGGAAACTAAATTTTCTACAGGCCAAAGTGACCTAAATCCTAGAATTCACCAGCCACTTCACCAAGTTTACCAACCAACTAGATTTTTAGAATGGAACAGGATTTCCAGACAATGGTCAGTTAGTAGTAGCTAGTAGACAAAACGTCCCACCAAATCAAAAATTTACCAACATTTAGCTGGTGACTGGTGTTAAATTCCCACCATCATAGTGCCAGTGAACCATGTGGCTTGGCCTGGCCCCAGATTTGTTTATGTTGCCTCTGTTTGTGCTTTCCAGGCTGTGGAGGACGCTTTTGTACCGGTGATAAAATTCAAATTTGACGGAATAGAGGTAAGTTAGCTTGAGGTCCAAGTGATGTATATTGTTTACATATTTCCAACAAATTCGCTCAGTGATGTTGGTGTCTGCATATTGATAACCACTGCTTACAACATAATTTTATTGTACCCAGTGTTTTTCATGTCTAATCCCAGTGCTGATTGTGCTTCTGTGCCTTTGCCCTAAAGGAGCTGTGTGACTAATGTATATGCTTCTTGAATGCTGCTCTCTCTCTGTCTGGACCAGATTGACCTGCTGTTTGCCAGACTGGCCTTGCAGTCCATTCCAGACAACCTGGACCTGAGGGGAGACTCCATCCTGAGAAACTTGGACATCCGTTGTATCCGCAGCCTTAATGGTACTCTACATGGCTTCTGTTGGACAGCACATGTACAATAGAGAAGAGCTTTATATTTACTCTTAAGGCATTTTCCTGATGCTCTTATCCAGAGTGACGTACAATAAGTACAGCAGTAGTTGGCTTCCTCTGACTGAGCATTTGTGCAAGATGGGAACTGTTGGTGGGGGTGTAATATGTGATTCATAATTGGTATACAATTTTTTTTATTAAAGTTTGTGATATTTTTCCCCTCAAAACAGGCTGTCGAGTGACCGATGAAATTTTGTACCTGGTGCCAAACAAAGAAAATTTTAGGCTGACATTGAGAGCCATCAAACTCTGGGCAAAGCGTAAGTGGATGTTAGGCTCTCTTGGGATGTCAGAGATACTTTTGTAACTACTTTTTATATGTTCTTCTGTTGCACATTTTCAGTTTAAAATATGCAACAAAAGTCAATTCATTATTTGCGTACTTCCTAACCACTTGTTGACACCCATCATCTCTGGAGAAATGTGTGATATTCTTATGCAAACCATCAAATTGTTAAAATCTCATTTCCCACATTTCCTTATATGTAAAAGGCAGAAATAGCAGAGAAAAACAATTTCTGTTGTTATAATCGCATCAGAGAGCTAACAAAATATATACATTTTTCAACAAGTGGCAGTTACAAAGCTGTGTATAGAATTAAGGAAGTCTCCACCACTGACAAGTGTCTCACATTTTTGTTTACACATGACAAACTGGCACCATGCACTACTGTTTCATAAAACCATAAAAAAATGTTTTAAGAATATTAAGATGGCACCACCTTTTTGTAATGTGCCTTGTGCCTGCAGGTCGTGGGATCTACTCCAACATGCTGGGTTTTCTGGGTGGAGTGTCATGGGCCATGCTGGTGGCCAGGACCTGCCAGCTCTACCCCAACGCTGTGGCTGCCACACTGGTCCACAAGTTCTTCCTGGTGTTCTCCAAATGGTGAGGACCAAGCACCTGCAGTTATACCTATCTATCCGTTGAACAACTCCATCATCTATACATACATCTTTATGGACAAAATTGACAAATCTAAATCTAAGGGTTTATTTTCACTTTGCGACATTTGTTGTTTCCTTTCTGCAGGGAGTGGCCGAATCCTGTGCTGTTGAAACAGCCTGAAGACAGTAATCTGAATTTGCCAGTGTGGGATCCTAGAGTGAGTATCAAGTCTGGGGGTTCAGTGTGGGTCTTTGAATGTTATTCAGCTCCTCTTTTGTGTGTGCATGGCTATGCATGCACAGGGAACACTGTCTGGTCAGAGTTCATGTTGATTTGGGAGAGAAGGAGTTTGTTGGTCTTTTGGAGGTAGCTCAGAAGATGGTGTGTGTGTGGAATGTACACCATTGGCTTTGTGATGCCTATGAGTGTGTGGGTGTGAAATAGTCCTCCTCAGCCAGTAAGGTGGGTGAAAGCCGTCATTCCTGCTGTGTGACCAATCTCGTCCCTGTGCCCTGCTTTTAGGTGAACCCATCAGACAGATACCACCTGATGCCCATCATCACGCCTGCCTACCCCCAGCAGAACTCCACATACAATGTCTCCACATCAACACGTACCATCATGAGTGAGGAGTTCAAATATGGTATGTAAGACTGAGTGTGTGATAACGATAAACAAATTTAGGAATGTGCTGTGAAAATTAATATGTAACAAGCATGTTTCTGAACATGTTGTGAGATCATCAGTAGAGATATGCATGAAAGCTCTCTATTAGCCTGGCTGTCAAATTATTAATATTTCATCCTATGCCACCACCTCTGTGAAAGGCAGTGGTAACAGAACATAATTTCTGTGGTTTTGATCACATTAGAGTGTGGCAATTGGGTACTACAGAGTTGCTAATAGAGAGCTGAGCTGTCTCCAGCAGTGATGAGTCTCCAACTTTGGTTTACATTTTGCAAAGTGACACATGCTGTTTCATTGTTGATCCTAACACATCTTTCTCCCTCTGTGTCAAACAGGTCTCAGCGTCACAGATGAGATTCTTCAGGGGAAAGCGGAATGGTCCAAACTCTTCGAGCCACCCAACTTTTTTCAAAAGTACAAGTAGGTATTCATCTTGTCTGTTCCATTTTGTTAACCAAGGCGACATGAGTGGAAGATGTAGATACACATGGGCCATCAGGATACTTGCAGGGTATAGCATACTTACTGTGATGCTGCCAGTCTCTCTGTAAGCCCGGTAGCTTTACCAAGTTGTTTTTCTTAACATTTTGTCTGCAGAGACAGCCAGATATGTGAACGTCAGCATTGCCAAATATCATGACATGCTAACAAAAATACAAAATGGGTTCACCAATCTAAAAAGTCAAGTTTATTTGTAAAGCTGTTGATCACAATGGTTTGGATAAGAATCTATGTGGAGTGGACATGTGTGCCCCTCTAGCTTTGGTTCACCTACACCTCAGTGTGAATCTGTGACTTTTCTTTTGTAGATTTGTTGTATCTTTACTTAAGATTATTTTCTGTTCTGCTTGTTGCAGGCACTACATTGTTCTGACTGCCAGTGCATCCACAGAAGAAAACCATTTAGAATGGTGAGTGCCAGAGAATTTAAGGTCACATAGTCCTGTATGATTTGAATCATCGTTGAATCATCATTTCAAGTCATTTCAACTCAACCAGCAACTTTTAATTATTCTTCATTTTAGTGTGAAGAATTCCCATTAGTTGAAGCTATTGCTCTTAAATTAGTCTTAGGGTCCACATATAGCAGATATTGCATACAAACAATGGAATAAAGAAAGTATTTTTTATAATAACCAAGAAACAATACTGCAATACTAAGAAGAAAACTGGCAGCTCTGTGAATAAACCCTGATGTTTCCCTCAGGATTGGTCTAGTGGAGTCAAAGATCCGTGTCTTGGTGGGAAACTTGGAGAGGAATGAGTACATCACCCTGGCCCATGTGAACCCCCAGTCCTTTCCCGGGTCCAAGGAGAACCGCAACGAGTGAGTCCAAATTTATCCATGCATAGAACAGGCTTAATAGGAAGTTTCAGGATTGTAAAAGGGCTATTCTACCAATCCTTAATCAAAGCCCTTCTGAGGACATTCAAAAAGGTTTTCTTATGTTTTGTTCCTGAGAAATTGCCAATGCGGCACGATACCATTGTTCTCAGAAGTCCTTATTACTGCAGCTGTGGAGGTACATGGAATGGTTTGATTGCAGCTTTGAAAGTAAGGGTCTGCATTTATACGCTACTGACTTGCTCTAGCATCACTAACAGATGGTAACAGGAGGCTGTTGCCAATTTCCCAGGAACAAAACCTCAATTTTAGGCCTCTGGTCTGCAATTAGCACTTATAAACTAATCGGTCCAGGGGACTTAGAAAGTACAGAGGGTTTTGGAGAGCAGAGACCATATTTATATACGCATCCAGTCAGGTGCTGGTTCAAATGTGAATAGGTAGGAAATTGTTTAAACCCACACACCGCTAGCAGCCTTCAACTTTTTGTCACAATATAATAATGTTTAAAAGGCAGCTAATGGTCTTCAAGTTTTAGCACTTTTGACCAGTGAGGTAGAAACATTGAATTTTAGTTCAGATCATTTTTGCTGAGCTGCTTCTGTGTTGTCCCAACAGGAACGACTTTGTGTCCATGTGGTTCATCGGGATCATCTTCAAGAAAGTGGAGAATGCAGAGAGCGTGAACATTGACCTGACATATGACATCCAGTCCTTTACAGACACTGGTAGGTCCTGTCATTTATGTTATGAACAGCCCGGGGTCGAATGTAGTTGCAAACAGTCTTAAAGTGTTTTTTTTTAACCTGCATGGTGTCCCAAGTGGAAGTGGTTTGCTACCCAGAAAAATACAGTGACAGAAAGCTTAGACAATCGCATGAAAATATTTACAAGTCAGTTTATTATACTTTTCTGTGACTACGACTGCTTAAGTGACCATATATGAATTGTCCTGATGTGGTAAACCCCATCCATCTGGTACACAAAGTAGGTTAAAACACTAAGCATTATTTGGAAGTACTGTGCCAAAAGTGCCAAAAGAGTACAAATGGAAAAAATGGCCTACACTCAGAAGAAAGTCAAGGTCTAAAGCATGTCCATTCATGCCAGTAATCACTGAACCTCAAAATGGCATTATGTCCCATGGCTCCCTGCAGTGTACAGACAAGCCAACAACATCAACATGTTAAAGGACGGGATGAAGATCGAAGCGACACATGTGAAGAAGAAACAGCTCCACCAGTACCTTCCTCCCGAGCTGGTGCAGAAGAAGAAGAGGGTAAGCTATCTTCCTATGCATCTTACGCAGAAAATACCATTATCATTTGAATCACCTCTTAACTGTTGTCTCAGTGTTGCTCGCCCTTCTTCATCTCACTTTTCTCTGTCTCTCCTACCCCCTTTTCCTAAATCTCTCCTCCTTAATGCAGAGCATAGCGGAGTTGAACCGCAGCTCTAATGGAGGGAGCTCCAAGCGGATCTCCCTGGACAGCAGTCATCTGGACAGCTCCAGAGATACAGACTCAGGGACTCCCTTCAGCTCCCCGACCCCGACCAGCAAACCCTCCAAGCCTGCCTCAGACACAGACGACAGGTATGACGAGGAGACCCCCGGAGATGGCACTTATGTATAGGCCTATATATTTTATATTCTAGTTTTTGTCATGTACTACTACTGTAATACTGAAAAGCTGTTCATAAAACAGATACAAAAAAATGTCTTGTACACAGCTCCAAACCTCCGTGCTGCAAGAAATACTTTTTTCGACTTTGTGTAGAGAACTGATTTTCTACTTCTACTGCTTCTATTTTCTACTTATGTACAATTACATCTATCCAAATGATCAGTTTGATTAAATATATCTACCAAGCTCTCTCACTGAAGCACACACACACACAACACAATCTCTGTATAGAGATGTATTGCATAGTACTCACTCAACTCTGTCTCTCACACACACACACACACACACACACACACACTTACCGCATCCCACGTCGGTTATTTCATCTGGTTGTCAGAAATGTTTACCCTCTTGCCGAATATCTTTTCTATCACGTAATTGTACTGCTCCTGGTCATTGATTGACAGGCAGCGAATTGGAACACGCCCAAGTGCATTTGATCGGTCCGATCACAAACTTAATATTGAACTTTGAGCCATGTCCTATCAAGGAATGGAATGTCCACAGACTAAGCATTTAGTGAGACTGCACTTGTTTTTTCTCATTTCCTCTTGAGGATCATTAATGTTTCATCTTACTGTGAACTAACGGCTACAAGGATTTTGCTCATGTGTACATAACACTCTTAAACACACACAGAGGAACACACAGTCCTAACTGCACATACACACATTTGCAGTTCAGTGATTTTTGCATACACAGCTATTGCAGCAAGAAGATTTTGCACTTATGGATAGAGGATATACACCAAATGCCTAAAATACAGGAAGTGAATGAATGTGTTAAAGTTATGTCTTCTCTGTGTTTTGCAGCGTCAGCCCTCCCAAGCCTCTGTTTGTGGACAGCTCCCTGCCATCCGTCACCTCACCAACTGCTAAAGACCAGGGCATGTCCATCCCTGTCATTGGCTCAAGTGAGTCTCATTCTTCCAGTGTCTATTACATAGGAATCTGAATACGCAATAATCACTTCCTGTCAGATTTCCTACACTGATCTGTAAAGTCTGGAAAAATGAAGTACAATTAATTTGACTATTTCCATGTCTTCAAGGCTTGGTAATCACACAAAAAGTCTAGAAAATATTTATGTTGGGTCCATCATACATTTTATGTTACTGTAAACCCTCTGTCATTTAGTAGTATTTGTTATTGTGAGCAATAATCATCTACAGAGTGATATGGCCTAGTTGACATTCCTATTTCCCACCCACTATCAGCATACATTAGATTAAACACCCACCAAAAGATTCAAATCCAGTAAAGAATATAAGATCTGGAAAACAGATGGAATATTGATTTGATAACTTTGTAGAAAGCCAGTCATGTTTAAAGATATTAAAGATGTGGATTAATAGTCCTGATCCCTTCTCTTCTCTGTCTGTCCTTCTCTCACTACAGAGCCAGCGGTTAAAGCGAAGCCCCCTTCGCCACCAGCCAGCAGCTCCATCCCCACAGTGGTGAGCGGGAATGTGAAGCCCAACGCCGCCAGCAGCCCCAGAGAGGAGCCCTCGCCCAACGGCCTGGAGGGTCCCGTCAACGGAGCTACTACCAAGAGACCACACTCACCTACACAAGAGGACCTGGCCAAGAGGCACAAAGACACAGAGGTAGGGAGGCCGTTTACTGCTCAAAGTCCAGGGTCCCACAGTAAAGAGAAAACATGAGGGAAAATCATAGAATTTCAAAGTTATCTTTTGTGGGCCTGGAAATATACATTATGTCTACCACTCTGCTGATCTTTGTTTTCAGTCCCTGAGTCTGTCTTTTTCTCTTTTTTGCTGAAGGTGGTGTCCAGTGATGACTCTGCATTCAAAGAGCCATACCCACCATCCTGTGACCTCCATACACATGGAGATGGACCCAATATTGTAGGTTTCGTTCTGTCTGCACTCTTGATTCTGTGGACTGATTACATTCAACATTCTCACATTTAGCTTCTGTCTCTTCCCCATTAGACTGCTCTTTCCGGATCAAAGGCTAAGCCCATTCCAACCATCGATACCTCAAGAACACAGGTAATTCATCCTTTGTAAATCTTTAAGACTGTCTGAGATATTTTCTAACCGATTTGTTTCTCTGTTGGCTTTTTAATTGTAGTTGTGTCATTTGTTTCCATCTGATGGACTTGGGTTTTGGTAAAGCACCTAATTTCTTGGACTTGAGATTCATTGTTTGCACAAACCACAAAGTAGATTAAGTCTGTGTGGACTGATAATGTCACCGTTCCTTATCTCAGAGACTTCCTAGTATGGAGCTGCCAGACGCCTCCTCGCCCCTCCCGGCCAGCAACAGTTGTCGTGTGGTGAAGAATTCAATCAAACTGGCCCTCAACCGCCACAAGTGAGCGCAGCCACCTTACAGCACCATCTGATTATAGGGAAAAGTGTCTCTCGAAAATATTCAAGTGTTTTCGGTTGTGTTTCTAATGTGTTTGTTTCAATCTCTTGTCCTGCAGCATCACCCCTCCCAAGCCACCAGTGTTTGAGGACTCCTTAACCACCGACACCCCTCCTGCCAGCGAAGAAAAAGGCATGTCCATTCCTGTCATTGGCTCAAGTGAGTGTCGAGAAAGAAGTGGTATGAATTAGTTCCCCCGGCTTTCCGTGGGAAAGATGATCTTCAGGTCACCTTTCAAAAATCTGCACTTTAAAAAAAAAAGAAAAAGAAAAAAACATTTCTTCCGCGATCATGGAAAACCGGGGGTCTAATAAATACTTAGTTTGTTCTCGAAAGTCTCAGTTGTTCTAATTTCAGTACTGCTAGTAAATTGTGAATTGTTCTTTCACCATCATTCCTGGTAAATAACATGATGGAGGTGCTGATCACCAAGACCCATTTCTGTTGTCCTCTCCCTATCTCTGTAGAACATCCGGCGTCCAAACATGTGGCTGCGCCTGTCGGCAGCTCCATCCCTACATTAGTGAGCCGAGGGGCCGACCCGATGAACGGAGCGGCCTCCAAGAGACCCCACTCCCCCTCGCTGGAGGAGCAGGCCAAGAGGCTGAAAGAGACCGAGAAGGCTAGAATCCACATAGCCTGAGCACACGACTATAGACTGGATGCATAGATACTTGGATGTGTGGAGGTGGGGCTCTGCAATAAGCCAGACGTTGGTCAGTCTTTAGTGTGAAGCAGCGGGATGGACGCCACACCTCAAAGCTCCTCCGACGGTTACTGGTTTGCCAATGGATAGTTGATTGGTCAAACGGGACCTTTCTCGGTACAGGTTACCTCCTCCCTGTCAGCACCCTCTGTCACACTCACCAAAGCCAGAGGGCGTTCATCCCAACACCGAGTTCAGACGCGGAGATATCTGACATGAGAACTAAAGCTGGTAGTTTCTAACTCCCCCTCCCCCACACTGTTTAAAAATGTACACAAAACAGATGGAAAATGAGGTGTCGTTCTTTTTTCATTTTCCTTTTTCTTTTTTTTTTTCCTGTTAACACATTTTAAAACGGCCTTAAACATTTATCCACGCTTGCTACACACACTCCCGGAATACGCTGTTTATTTCCCCCCCTCCGAACAGAAACCTGTACAGTAAATGTTGATGTACATAATTTTTTTGTCTTAAAAAAAAACCGCGAGAGATCACTGTTAAGTCTTTTGACCATTCTATTGTAGTTTTTATTATCTAAAAAGAAAAAAAAGTTTAAAAAATTGTATTTTTTGTTTTTCTCTACTGCTTGTCCAAAACGAATTGTCTCCAGCCCTGAATATTTTTTGTAAACACTGTATAGGTTTGGATACAGTTGCAGGGAGGATTTACTGGGGGTTTGCTTGGATATGGCAGACATCACAACCATGACTCTGGACCACCAGTGCAACCCAAAGAGGATTCCAGGTTCCATATTGGAGCTGCAGTGCACAGACGACCATATTATCCAGATCCTGGATTAATAGCAAAGGTAGTAGATGCCCTTTTCTCAGGTGCCGGTAAGAGCAGGAATAATTATCCTTAACAGTGACTGCAATACACATTCACACATTTCATGAATGTAATGGAATGGGTCTGAAGCTTTTCAGTGTGCAGTAGAACACCTTCATCGTTCTTTAGCTCTTGGATAAGAACATTAGAAGAACCATATCAGTGTGTTAGCCCTCTGTCCAGTGCAGCCTCAGTGCAGTTGACCTGGATGGGATGTTCACGCGTCATTTGTTTATTTGGGGATTAAGAGGGAAGGTTGAGGGGTTTTGAACTTATTCATGATGTTTCACTCTCCTACAGACCGCGTTGATAGATGCTGAGAAGACCAAACCGAGCTACAGCTGGCTCGGGTGGCAGCCTTCACAGCAACTACCACACCTAGGTCAAATATAATCTGCAAATACTTGTGATGGTGTGTTTTAGCCTACATAGATGTCAGATGGGTGTAGACAGTTTAGACGATCACAGGAAAGTATTTGAAAATCAGTTTTGTATACTTTTATGTGATTGATAAACTGATAAAATTGATTGACAAACTGCTTGACCCCTAGGTCCCGTTCAACATGGTCTGTTTGTGAGTGAAGCTTCAGGTATAGGTCCAAAATTCCCGATCCTTCCCTTCAATCGGAACAGCAGTTGAGCCTGGCTTTGACGGCCGCTAAGGCGTGTCGTGTCGAAGCGAGGTCCTGGTTGTGAGCTCCTCCATGTCCAAGGCTGGATTTGTGGTGCTTTGTGAAAATGGTTCAAAGCTTTTGATGTGTGTGTATGCATGCGTATATGGTTGAGCGTGCTTGTGTGTGAGCGTGCACGCATACGTGGTTGTTTCGTGTGTCGAGTGTTGGCGAGAGAAAGAGAATTCCCTTAGTTTTGGGTGTTAACCCTCTGCGCCTCCTGTGGAGGCTCTTAAAAGGCATCTCCTGGGGTCACGGCGGGGGCCAGGAGACTCGGGGCCCCGACTCTGCAGCGTTTTCTCTTGAAGCGGGGCATCATCCTGTATGGATTTCAGCACGGAGGATTGGTATATGCATGTGCTATTACACCAAACTTAATGCTGTTGCATCCATGTAAAGTGCTAATGAGGTGCCCTCTTCATCGGAACAGCTGGAGAAGCGGGACACAGGGGTGCTCTTTTTTTTTTCCAGCGTCAGTTTCCCCAATGAAATGTACAGAAAGCATCCGTTTTTCAAAAAGGCTTATTCTTCATTATTGGGGGTTTTCTTATCACTTTATTTATATTTGCATATTTGTACCATGTGATCTTTTTTTATAGCATTCATAGCAGGTAGGTCTTTTTTGAATGAAAATCTGCACCACTCTGTTTCAGACATCTCATGTTTGGCTGTTCGGAAACATTTAACAAAACAGGTCATTTAGATGTTTGTTTCTAAAATGTATTGAGAGGGTATTTTTGTATGTGTTTATCACTTCCTTTACACCCATTAAACCCTTAAACCCTAGGCCGGTGTCCATTTGTGTTTTTGTTTTGTCAACTCTTTTTTTGTCACAGACTGCAGATCCTGGAAAAGTCTTAAAATGTCTTCAATTCCATTGTCTAAACTCAAGGCCTTAAATGGTCTTTGATACAGCTAAATACAGCATTTTAAGTCTTAGTTTGTGTTTTTCTGGTGAGATTTCTGCCCAGTCATGCAGATCTATATACTGATAGGGTTTAGTTTTTATTTTCATGGTTGTGTGCAAAATTGGTCTCATATTTCATAAGCGGCATTAAAAAGCTCTTAAAGTCTTAAATTTAACTTGATGAAACTTGGAGATACCTGGTCAGCATAATTTGAGCTATAATGACCCAGCCTGTGTGTGTGTGTTTCAAGATGCCCTGAGCTCTAGCAGTGTGGTCGCTGCTGTGATGTAGAGCCAAAGACTTTAACTGTCAAGATAGTTCACATCCTGTTGAAGCTCATGTAAGGTCTCGTCTGCCAGACTGCAACAGCGCATGAACTGTACTCTGATATTAGAACATTAATGAATACTGAACTATTAACTAATTTGTGCGAGAAAAAGACGAGGCCACAACCAGAATTTAGCATCAAGACATTTAATATCATATTTTATTTTCAAATTAGAGTTCAATTTTAGTTTAGCTTCTAATTTCCATAAAAAGTTGATGTTTTAATTTCATCCAGTTTTAGTGTTTTGACTGTTCACTGTTTCACATTCTTGTTCTGAAGCCATTCCAGTGTTGATGTGGCTGTATGCTGAGGGTCATTGTCCTGGTGAAACGTAAATCGTCACCCCTATTTTCCCTAATTTAAATTCTCCTCAAGAAATTTCCCTGTATTTGGCTCCATTCATTCTTCCTCTATCCTTTCAAGTCCCCGTGTTGCTGTAAACCCCCCCACACCATGCTGCACAGTAAAGATGCTGTTCACGGGTGAGGAGCTGTGGCCAGTTTCTGACAAACAGCACTTACAGCTGAAGAGTCTTTCATGTGCCTTTTTACAAACTCCATGGAGTGACTGTTTTCTTTTCACAGCCAAGGAACTAGTTCTATCTGGTCCTTGGCTTCTTGGTCTCCACCCTGAACAAGGTCCTTCCTGCCTGTTTGGTCAGACAACCAGCTCTAGAGAGAGTCTGGCTAGTTCTGTATTATTCTAATATTCCTAATGATGGAGGCTGCTGTGCTCCTGTGAACAACCAAAACATCAGAAACTGTTTTCTACTCTTCCCCACATCTCTCCCTATTCTGTCTCTGAACTCGTGGACTTCATGGTAGTTTCTGCACAGACATGCACTGTCATCTGTGTGACTGTATATAGACACATCATGTGTTTTGTTCTAAATCACATGCAAGTAATTGAACTGGCCACAGGTGGACTCAAACTAAGTTGCAGAGACATCTCAAACATGCAAAGGGAATTGGATACGCCTTAACTCAAGTGTCACTGCAAACATGTTGAACACTTATTCACTCTTCACTTTGTCATTTTTAATATAAATCAAAAATGTGTAGTTAAAAAGATCCACTTTGACATTATGGGTTATTGTGCGTCAATCAGTGACAAAAAATGTAAAGTCCAGGGGGGTTGAATAGTTTCTGAAGGCTCAGTAAGCGAAGACGGAAGCAGGCAGGAGTGAAGCCTCTCGGTCTAATTACACACTCCCTGCACGGGCCCACAAGGCACCCCTGCTTCCCATTGGTCCGTTCAGATGAAGGGGGGCGGAGAGAGAGGGGAATTCCCAGGCTAGTGTCTCTCTCTCGCTCTCTCCCCCTCTCTCTCTCTGTACAAATATTAATCTTCCTGTCTACTGTCACTCATTCAGTGCTGGGTTCTCAAACAGACAATAACCTGTGATAAGGGTGTGTGTGCATCATGGACGGTGAGTAACAGCACCTTTCTTTATAATAACAGTAGTGATTGATGGTGGTAGACTGAGAGGTTAAGAATGAGTGGGATTAATAACAATAATAGCAGCATCTCTGATGTTCAAAAAACATCCACTGACTCTCAAGTGGGATCTTTGATTATTAGGATTATTTTTGGCCTGAAGGTAGAATTCCAAACCAGCGGTTAACTCTTCAGTTGCTCAATATGTGACAAAATTGTCTGTCAAATAGATTAATTTTTTAACAAAACATAACACTTCCTCCCAGTTGCATGATTGACATTGTCATTTGAGTCAGTGTCAGTAAATACATGGCAACTAGAGCAGAATAGAATGATTTTGATGAAGACTACATACTAGTTTAGGTGGAATATTATCACTTTTGAATGTTTTTATTACTGTCTTATATATATATATATTTTTTTTTTTTCAACTGTTTGTGTTTACACTTAATATATAAGTGTAAGTAATATATATGCCAAAATGTTTCCTCCACAGTTCATATGCCCTCCTTGTTAGGGGACGATCAACACATAAGTAAGTACATTTCAATGCCTCTCTTACTGTCTAAATGAGTTGCCTGCCTCCACAAGTCAAAGCTCATAAATGCCAAAGAAAATCACTGAGTGTATCACACTCTCTTTTCACTTCCTCATTTCTCTTATTAGTAAGCAAGTGACACTGCCTTTTTTTCAGACCTGCTGCGTGTGTGTGTGTGTGTGTGTGTGTGTGTATGAGAGAAAGTCAGAGAGCGACTCTTGTAATTACTGTCTTTATAGTTTTCGAAGTTTGTGTTGTATGGGTTTATATTGTTTTGGATTACAAACGTGCGACTCGGTGTGTGTGTGTGTGTGTGTGTGTGTGTGTGTGTGTGTCTATTCTCAATTCTGCGGTTTGAGCGTCTTCTCCAACTACTGTAAAGCAGCTTTTGCATAGCAGAATAGGACAGAAAGACCATACCTACATGTCTTTATTATGACAGAAATGTAACATGACTTGTTCCATGTACTGACCTACAAGACGACTAATGATCGGGCCCAAACACAATCCGACTGCTAAAACACTTTGCTCTCATGTCCACACAACTCTACTTGCGTTGCATTTTAAAACGAATGTAGCAGCACAAAGCAGTTTAGGACTTTATCATATTATGTATGTTTGAATGTATAAATGTGATAACTGTTTTTGCTGTTCTTATTTTATATATTTTATTTACTTATGTGTGTGTTTTTTTTGTCAGTTCTTAAGAGCTGCACTGAGGCAAATTCCTATCAACTGTGTTGACATGGCAATAAAGTATTGAATTTAATTGAATTGAATTATTAAAAGATCAACACAGTAGACGCAAAACAAAAATCAACACTTCCCAGATCATTTATCAGTTCCTCTGAGGCTGACTTCTCGTTGCAGCTTTTGCTTCTTGCTGCCTCACATCAGATGACAGTCACATAGTACTGGCAAATGGCTGGGGTTGGCCTTATAGGAGTAAACAATGTGTCAGAATCATGAGTGTTAATTAGGCATGGCAAGGTGCGGCTCTTGCCATTCCTTAGCCTGAGTGAATCAAAATTTGCTTGTGCTTTTGTCATTCTATTGGCGATCAAAGATAAAGCAAAAAATTGCCATGTCTAAAAAAATCACATAAGGAAGCATTCAGGATCAATGTTCCCTCTAAGCTGATAATTTACTGACCTACGTCTAATAATTGATCACATTGACCAAATAGTAATGTCTTGTCAACCATCAGTCATTGCTCCACTTTGTCCCTAGAATTTTAGTTGATAAAAGCAGGTTTTGAAGTTTTGATGGTAAATGGTATTAGATGCAGGCCTTTTCTATACCTTAGGGTTTAGTGAGTTGATGCTCCTGGCCAGAAAGTTTGAAAAGTATTTGAAAGTTAGTTGAGTACCTGACAAACCTGTATCTGTAATCTGTAAACACCACCCACCTGCCACTCCAAACAGGTAAAAAAGAGAAGTGGAGAACGATTTGTGTTCAACTGGGTCTGCTTTCATCATCACCTTCACCAGCCACTCCCCCCTCCATCCCTCTCCTCTGTCTCCTCCTCCTCCCTCCTCCTCCCACACACATCTTTCCATTGACCTCTCCTCCTCCTCATCCTCTCTGCGCTCCCCCCGCAGTGGCCGAGCCGGAGATCCAGATCTTCGAGCAGCCCAAGCAGAGGGGGATGCGCTTCCGGTACAAGTGCGAGGGGCGCTCGGCCGGCAGCATCCCGGGCGAGAGGAGCTCCGACAACAACAGGACCTACCCCAGTCTGCAGGTGAGGATGGGGAGGATGACGCATCCATCAGCTGAACCTCACACCCCTAAACTCCTTTCATGTTTCATCTAAAATCATCTAAGGAGTAAATTTGACTGCAGATCAGTCAGATGAGTTATCAATCATAGAAATGTATCCTGAGCTTACCCTCAAATACTTTCTATGATGGTTTTAAATGTTATTTGGATGTTTGGTCTGGAGTCAACACATTTCAACGTTTCTCAACATTTTATTCTCCTTAAACATCTCCTTTCTTTAGGGCTTTTCAGATAAACAAGGCCTTACTGTACTGAGCACTCACTATACAATTTCACAGCCAGTTAGCTGGAGTGAGCAGCTGTACCAGCTGTGCAGCCACATTTGCTCGCATTACATTTTTCCCTCTTCTTCTTCTTCTGTCTTTCTATATAATTTTGCATGCACGCATTCCTAGGTACGGCATGTGCTTTTACTACCTATAAATGACTCCCTCCCTCTCTCTCTCTCTCTTTTCCGTAGATCCTGAATTACTGTGGCAAGGGCAAGGTGCGCGTGTATTTGGTGACGAAGAACGAGCCTTACCGGCCACATCCGCACGACCTGGTGGGGAAGGACTGTAAAGATGGCTACTACGAGGCCGAGTTTGGCCCAGACCGCAGGGTGATCGCGTGAGTTCGCCTCCACACTTTGTCACTTCGCCATTAGGGTCCCGTTCGCATCTCTTATTCACCACACTATCATCGTACGCAAGTGAGAAATCTCTTTTTTGGCATGCGCACGTAAACGCACCACAAGACAAAAACACACCACAACGCGATATAATTTCTATTAACAGTAATTCATGTTTGACTTGATGGTTTCGAAAAGCATCATGTGTAGAAAGGTGACTGCTCAGATGGAACGCACACACACACACACACAGAGGCATGAACACACAAAGCAAAACACACACAAACACACACACACTGCATATTTGTCTAACCATCTCTGTGATGAGGATGGCAATGTGGGAATTCCCCAAGTGACATCACCCTTATTTGCTGTGTTAAAGAGAGAAAAAAAGAGGTTGTGTGTGTGTGCAAGCGTGTGTGTAGTTGTGCATGTGTGTCATTGAGTTTGTGTGAATGAGTCAGTATCTCTTCATGTGTGTCATTTGCAAATCCCTCATGGATTACAGTAGTGAATTCAGATTAATTTATCATTTCATCATGCAGACCTGGGTCAAAGAGTATTAGCAAATCATTTTTAGTGTTTGTTTTAATCTGCTTGGAGCAGCAGTACCAGATGGGTGGGATTTACTGCATCATTGTCTTAACTTTCTAGCACTCATTGCACTGTCCTATTCAGTCCATCTGGTACTTGTTAAACTGAATACTATAAATTATTTTTGGAAATACTGCTTCACCCAGGTCTGGCCCCATGCGGTCGATCCACCAGTGTTTTAATATAGACCATTTTGTGACCATTTTGTGCCGGAGCCCTCCCGTTTCTCATCGCCCTGTTGCTTCATTCATGCAGTTTCCAGAACCTGGGCATCCAGTGTGTGAGGAGGAGGGAAGTGAAAGATGCGATCCTGCAGAGGATGGCCAGAGGGATCAACCCCTTCAACGGTGAGTCCTCCTCCCTCTCTCTACTGCCATCACTTTCTATCTATTGCTTTTATTAACTTTTTACAGCTCAGACTTAGGTCAGCATCAACAGCATTTGTTGATAGCTGTACCAAATTAGTGGGGGGCAAAATAATGAGTGGCATAGAGTTTAGACAAAGTACTTGGTGCGAATTGGTAGCAACCTAATTGACACGATCTGAAGTCTGCTGTTGCTGTTCCTGTTGCTGTTACTGTTACTCTTATTATAACTGTTACTCTTATTGTTACTGTTGCTGTTAGTGTTGCTGTTGCTGTTACTCTTATTATTACTGTTACTCTTATTATTACTGTTACTCTTATTGTTACTGTTGCTGTTAGTGTTGCTGTTGCTGTTACTCTTATTATTACTGTTGCTGTTACTGTTAGTGTTGCTGTTATTGTTGCTGTTGATGTTACCGTTAGTGTTGCTGTTACTGTTACTATTACTGCTGCTGTTACTGTTGTTATTACCGCTGCTGTTACCGTTCCTGTTACTGTTACTGTTACTGTTGCTGTTACTATTAAGCAGTTTAAATCAATTTCAAACAATGGTTTGCAAATGCTGGTTGACCCAGTTCTGGTGCCGTTAACAACAGTTTCCAGATATCAAGTTGAAAACCCGCTCTTTTGCCACCACACTGTCTACAGTAATGCCATTTCCTCAATGCGCTTTCAGTCTGCGGTCCTCCATATGCAGACAGACAGCAGTTCTCATGTACAAACAGGCGTTGGGCTACTTCCCCATTCTTTGTCACAGTTGCTCAATTCAGCACAGTGCAGGATGCCACGTGAGAGCTGGGAATGCAGGATTCATTAAAAGGGGGAGGGGGGGCCAAGGGGGTTCCCCCTGCTCACAGAGATCATGATAAAAGTAGGGTATAGTGCTTTATAGGTTTGTAAAACCATGCGGATAAACCTGAATGGAATGGCAGTTTATGGCGAGAATGAATTAGGAAATACATGCTTTTTGTTATTCAAAGACATAGTGTGTGTTTGATGCTGATCTACATTAACATAGCACCCGTTTTGGTGACCCTGGTATCCAATGGCTGTTACAGATATGAAGAATATTATACATTTTTGAAGCTGCACTAGGCAAATTTGCATGTTGGCAGCTCTCGTTTACCAACCCGGCCGGTCTGTGACGCTTTATACCAAAGATACTAAAGAGACGAGAGAGGAGAAGATCTAATGTTGGTGAGTCCAGCTTTCTCTGGACAGAGATGTGAGTCGCTGCTGTTTAGGAGACAGTGTGGATTTCACTCTGAAGTTTGGATTCCTCGCTTGCTGTGTGGGCGGGGAAGTGACCATACCCGAAACCAGAATTTAATTTGGGCAAATGGAGTGTCTCATTCCCACTCAATTAGTGGGAATTTCGACACAAAAAACTTTAATATAGAGATATGGACCGCCTAAACCTGACATTGTCGAGCTTTAGAGTATCTAACCACGTCTATGGGGTTTTACTTGCTTATCGTCACTCAAGACTTTTTAGTTTTTTAGTGGATCTTTTAGTTATTCCTGTGGTCTAGGGATGGTGCAATGAATATGTTTAAGCAAAACAACAGAAGTAAGACTCATCGGATATGAGGTCTGGAGCTGATCTTTAGTCACTGGACGGGTGACTGATTTTGTGGCCGGAGAGAAAATGTTTTGAGTTTCTATACCCAAATGAGCTTTATTCTGTGGTAGTATCAGGAAATTGCACCGTTTTCCTAGAAAATGCCGCTGGCTGCTCTCACGCCCACCTTTACCATCATACCCATTTCAGTTTCAGACTTTAGACCTGACCAATTTGAGTCTAATATCTGTGTTTCTGGCTTTGGGTTGTTCAGTCTCACAAATGGGCTGGGATAGGCCGTATGTGGTAGGTGTGTGTACGTGCCTCTCTGGCTGAAAAGGAGAGTATAGGGAAGTGAACGGACAGCTCACCCAGGCTTTGGCTTCTAACACTGAAGCAGTCACACAGGACGTCTGGTCAGTTTTTTGTCCATGAAGAGCCATGAGCTTCGTCATTGTCCAGTTTAATGGGGAATGGATCTTCATTTTTGATTATGTATTGTCAGAGTATGAATTAAAGACGGAAGTTGACAATTAACACTATATTTAAAATGTTTGGTATTTAGCTGATGTTCTTACTGACTTATGGAACAGTAGAATAAGCTATAATTCCTAGATTGCCAATATTATAAACAACCAATACTGAGAAGTACAAGAGTCAGTCAGCACTGACAATGGATGGAACAAAATAGTCATATATGGAGAAGTGTCAGGGATGGAAATAAGAGCTGAAAAGGTAGAATGGTAGGCAGGAGGTAGGAAAGGCCGGAGGTGGGATTTGATATGGTCCTTCATGTGATTGGCCGGTTGCACTGCTGCACCAAGGCATAGATGAAAGCCATTGCGCCATAGGCTATGTGGAGGGACCCAGGGTGCCATTTTAATACGGCCCGAACCTTCCCCTCTCTCTTCAGCTCACTTCTGCTGTGAAACTCAGCTGCTTCCTGTGTTGGGAGAGATAAGCTGCCCCCCCGCACCTTAACACACTCACACTCACTCACACACACACACACCCCCCCGACCTCCCTTCACTTCCTGCGTGTACGCTCGGTCCACTTTTGCTCAGGCCGATGTCTACATCCTGGCAGTTCTAATAGTAATAGTACAGAATTGACTGCTGCGTGTGTGCGGTTAAACATATGATTGAGCGTATTTCTCATTTCATTGTTGATTTTTGTGGATGAGAAATAGCGGTACTGTTGTTGCTTTCCCCAGTGACGTGTAGTGTGTAACAAATGCAAATGAAATTGCAATTTCAGTAATAATATTCCAGTTGTCAAATTTAGGACCACATTTCCCATAAACCCTGCTGATTTCTGTTATAAAGAGGATGTCCCACTTCCCATATCTGGCGTGTTTGTTTTCTCTTTGTCTTTACTGAAGAGGATCAACATGTCGGAAGTGATTTTTCCCTCGGCATTTCACTCCTTCCACCATCTGCCATTGCCAGAAACTGAAAGATTTAGCCCCGTTTGCTCTGGAAGAACAGCGCTCTCTTGCTGTTTCGTGCCATAAAGCAAAGTCCCTTTGTGCCGTAAAGCAATTCAGCAGATTTCCCACCGAATCCAACCTGGTGTAAAATGCAGTGTAGAGGCTGGTAGAGGCTGACAATCTTCTCAGCGATGGTCTTGTTTGTTCACAGTTCTTATACTAATGTCTCATAAGATATAATAGAACTATATAATATAATATAAATAGTGCGCTGGAGTCATTCTCTCAGCCTCGGTGATAAACACCACCTGAACCCCCGGGAGAAGCCATGAGTCACACAGTCGAGTGGAGACATTGTTTGTGGTGAGGCTTGACACCTGCCTCCCCCTCTTTCTCACTCTCACATTCGCATTAACACCAACCACTTACCACCTACCCCCCCCCCCCCCACCCTCACCCCACCGCCCCCCACATCGCCACTGCTGCCTCTCAGCAGGCCTTCCAGCCTGCCAGTGACCATGCCCTCCGCAGCTGCAGCTCGGGGCTCACTCTCTTTCCATCACACACACACACACACACACACACACACACACACACCTCTACCTACTCTCACAACCCACTTTCTTACACCTGTCCAGCATCTGTCTCTCGCATGTGCATACACTCGCTCGCGCACACACACACACGCAAACACATACCAACTTAGTATGTTCCACCGATATGTTTTTTTTCTCGACAGTTCCACTTTCATACATAAGCGTCTCTCCCTCCTTCGGTTTCTCCACTCTCTGTCTCTGCCACCCACAGCAAACAAAGCTGATGACCAAACAGAAATCGGAAATAGAAATGTGTGCCTGCCGCAAAAAAAAAGTTGGGCAGCAGCGTGGCTCTGTTTGTTGCCGTCCACTTCCCCAGAAGTTCGCAGGTTCAATCCCCACAATACTGTTGCTGCGTTGGCCTTGTACAAGACACTGAACCTGGGCTCCATGGAGGCCCCTCTGTTGAAATACGTACATATGTCTATGTGTATCGTCTCAGAGGGAAATGTAAAGAAACGAATTACAAATTACACTGTGGGAAATTCAGTGTGAAATTCAGTCAGACAGCACCTGTGTCTTGTCAAAATAATTCGATTTTTTAATAAAAATGCATGGCAGCAGTGCAGACATATGTCCCATATTATATTATTATAGTGCCTTATTCCTATTATGGTAACATTTAACTTGAAGTGGTGCTCATAAGGCATTATAAGACCAATGACCAAAGACCAAACACAAGCCCATGCTCTGATTATTGTTTTAATCATAGCATAATACAATAAAGACAATATACAAATAATTGAGTGTGTGGTGCAACAGTATAGCTAATGACATGATATGGAATGTAATTTTCTGATTTGTGTCTGATTATATTGTAAGAGAAGTTATGCATCTATTGGGCTTATAATGTGCTTGCAATGCCACACAATGCACTTTAAATGAAGCGCTAACCCTATTTTCAGTATAGTGTTACTCTTTGCATTTACATGTATACTATAGGCATCTGATGTCACATATCAGGAGTCATCATGGTCACCTCATCACAGAGTCCTGCTCTGTACACACACACACCCACACACTTCTTTCCACCCTGCGGTGACGTCACTGAGCGTCACCCTGGCGACACGGCCACATCTGTGGGCGGGGATGGCCTCAACGTGAGCAGAGAGATAGAAATTGAGAGATGGAGGAAGAGAAAGTAGGCAGATGTGAAAACCTTGTCTATGTGTGTGTGTGTGTGTGTGTGTGTGTGTACGTGTGTGTGTGGGCGTCTCTCAGTAAGAGCTCTCACTGCAAGGTGTGTGTTTGTGTATGTTGCCTCTGCGGGTGATGTGTGTGACGTTTGGTGTGCGTGTGTGTGTGTGTGTGTGTGTGTGTGTGTGTGTGTGTGTGTGTAGATGAGTATGTAGGCTGAGGAGGCTTGAAGAACCACATCTGTGACGTGTTATGCTGATCCAAAGTTGAGGTTGTGGGGACAGCCTACAGATTTGACTGACAAGCATGAGAATCCATCCATCCATCCACCCATCTACCCATCCACCCATCTATCTATCTATCTATCTATCGATTTTGTTGCTGCAGTTTAGATACATTAAAGATATGTGAATGTCCAATGTAACATTTGCAAGTGCAATGTGAGGCACTACAAGCAGCTTTTCTCACAATATAATCATGGCAAATATCAGAAAATAACATTCAATTTAATATCGTTTACTATGAAGTTGCTCCATAAAGTATTCAACCCATTACATTTTTAACATTGGGTTTCTAATTTCATCTTCTGATTGTATTAGGGGTGTAATGGAGGTTAAACCCACCTAAACCCAGTTTATGCAGCAGTTTGCCTTTTTAGCGTGACTTAAATCCTCATGACAGAAATTCATAGTACACATTATAATAAGTGATATCAAACTGGTATAAGTTCCTTGATCATATAGGGACTTTTACAGGTTGTTTGCCTCATGATGATCACCGACAGAAGTCATAGTTTACCCGCCTTTTTATTTACCGCTACATTGCTGCTTATAATGCCTTCAGTGAGCACCGCTTCAAGTAAAGTGTTACCTGCATTTGTGTTTCTTTCATATGGTCATGATACTGACACCTGTTTGTGTGTGTGTGTGTGTGTGTGTGTGTGTGTGACCTCAGTGCCGCGGGAGCAGCTGCTGCAGACAGAGGAGTACGACCTGAACGTGGTGCGTCTGTGCATACAGGTCTTCCTGCAGGACGACAGCGGCCAGTACAGCCGGAACCTCAGCCCCATCGTCACCAACCCCATCTACGACAACAGTGAGTGGCCGAGCTCTGCCTGCAGAAACAGTGCTCACACCTAGACAGTTACACAGATTATCAGAGGAATACAGGCTACCTGAGGTTAGGTGTGTTTACACCAGTTGTTGTTTTTGAAGGCATATACCAATACTGATTTGAATTAAAGCTGTCAATAGCCGATTTTATTCTTGTCAGGGTGGAAAAGCCTCCGAAACAGCATTTACACCATCATAGGATACTAAAACTCTCTATTGAAACCCAGGATACTACTACTACTAGTACTGCTACCACCTATAGTACTACCACAACTACTACTTCTACTACTACTACTTCTAATAATAATAATAATAATAGTATATTCAGAGATTCGAAGATTTGAGAAGTTGCACAAGTAGGCATGTGTGTATCTGCAGTTCTTTCGTACTTATTGTAGACATACGTGCGAGAGAACAATATGAATGTACCTGTACCAGTAGTGTGTGTGCACGCGTTTGTTCTGAGTCTTGTGTGTGTGTGTGTGTGCGTCCGCCCAGCCAACATTCACCCAACACTGTTTTCAAATGTTGCACCCAGTGAACTAGTTCGGTGTTCCTCACACACAGTGAGAAAGGGGAAGTTCTCTATACTCACTAAACCCTCAAACAACACCGTTACCACGGAGCACTTCCTCTTCTGTCAGCAGGCATGTGACATGTGACTCAACCCGGTGAGGCTCGGATCGTAAACTGAAAGCATCGCCTTCTAAATCGAGGCCGATGTAATGCTGAGCCAGCCGCAGGTTGTTTTTCAGACCTCTGCACGAACAAACTAGAAAAAGAGGATCGCTCTCATGTCAACACACTGACACGTTTACAGTGGAAGAGCAAATTTGACCTTACTGTATGTACGTGACATGACTTTCCGGTGCTGTTGTGTAACACTTTCTGTGTGTTTGCTTGTGTGTGTGTGTGTGTGTGTTTGTGCATCATCAGGGGCCCCTAACACAGCTGAGCTGAGGATCTGTCGAGTCAACAGGAACTGCGGCAGCGTCAAGGGAGGGGACGAGGTCTTTCTGCTGTGTGACAAAGTACAGAAAGGTATACAGATGTGTAGTATTTTCATTTTATTATGCTTTTATAAATGATTTTTCCACTCATTTATTTATCCATCTATTCTTCTATCCGTCCACCCGACCATCCACCCTCCATCGATCCAAACATTCATCCATTCAGCCGGTAGCGCCCATCTCCTCTTGCTCTCATTCATTTATCCATCCCTGTCACCCCCTCATCCCCCCTTCCTCCAGACGACATAGAGGTGCGGTTCTTCTCCGACGACGGCTGGGAGGCCAGGGGCTCCTTCTCCCAGGCCGACGTCCATCGGCAGGTGGCCATCGTCTTCAAGACCCCGCCCTACTACGACCCCTCCATAACGGGCTCCGTGACCGTGCGCATGCAGCTGCGCCGGCCCACCGACCAGGAAGTGAGCGAGCCCATGGATTTCCGGTATCTGCCCGACGACAAAGGTGAGCGGCAACACCGGGATGGTTGATGATGATGTGCGGGGGATTATTTGTATTTATTGAGGAGGGATACGTGAAAAGACAAGTTCGAGTTCCACCCTAGTGTAAAATGCCTACAAGTGAAAAGGTTATTCAGATACTTCAACCCTCACTTTGGCACACCTGGACCGACCATATATGATTGCCACACATCCTTGATACTATAATGAACATAACATATTTGATTATTTTTGTGTTTTCTGCAGATCCTTATGGCTGCAATGAGAAAAAGCGGAGAAGAGAGCACTTGATGAAGATATCGGGATTGTCCGGTAAGAATTACGGCATATAGTACAGTAAGATTCATCCCATGTGCTTGCATGTGTGCTTATTTTCATGTGTGTGTGTTGAGTATATCAATGCATATAGTGTAACAAAGCTTTCTGACCTTTCTTTCTGATCTTTAGCCGGTCCTTTTGCTGGTTTGGCGGCGAACAGGCCAAAGGCGGTGTCACAGAGTCCCATGATGGCCCAAGTCATGAGAAAAGGTAAATAGTTTATACACGCTCTGCTCCATGCTACTAGCAAAGCTCAATTTTAAATCTGACATCAACTTCTATCCAGATCTGATGAACATTTGCAGAATTTTTGCAATGTATCTAACCATCTGTTCACACTGCGAGCAACTTGGATGGTCTTGAACAAGGAAATCGTATTTTTGGCTGCTTTCGTATATCATTATAACGTTACATTGTTTTGATGAGTTAACATATCCAGCTAGCAAGCCCTCATTAGATAGCATTAATTGAAAATGAACAGAAAAAGCTAAATGAAATTATTGGGAAGCTCTGAATGGCTGTCATCAACTTCTCATCCATTTTGCACTTGTCAGGTGGAACTATTGTTCATGAAATAAAATCACATTGGTAGGGAAACAAGGAAGCACAGAAATGGCTGTTGATGGCCAATGATTGTGAAAAGTTCGGTTGACTATCCACACATTGGCTGAGTTTCCCTGATCACTCAGTTTTATAGGAAAGGAATGGACCTTGTTGATTGAGTTGCTGGCAGTGTGAAAGCATGGTAAGATTCAAACACGAGCATAATATTGCACTCCTATCACACTAAAAATCACTATTTGTTTTACCAGACCCCACCAACATGTACATGAAGCAACAGCCCACACCTGCGATGCACCAGCAACCCGCTGTATTCAGCCCACCCTACCAGCCAGGCCCTCGGCGCGCAATGATGACAACACAGGCTCCTAATGTGCCTGTCAACCATTTGTGGTCAAACCCGAACCCGGCACTCTCCATGGATACGATCACCATCAACCCCTCTAGTGCCATGAGCAATTTATCGCGCACTAATATCAGTAGGCAACAGCAGTCAAACCGTGGATCCGGTTACTCCCATAGGGTGGAGCATAGCAGCGGCAGTAACACCCTCCCCCAGCTCTCCATGAGGGACTTGCAGTGCTTGGACCCAGGCCCGGGGCCCCAGGGCCCTGTGATGAGCCAGGCCCAGCCAGAGACCCAGCACCTCTTCCACCTGCAGCACCACAGGGAGGAGCCAGCCTCTGAAGCCCGGGTCCAGAACCATCAAGGGACCCAGAACCAGGGTCTCCAGACTCTGTGGCCCAACTTCGGTTCCCTCAATCCAGTCCAGGGCATCTATAACGGGGTTGGACCTGGAGATGGAGGGGGTACCCTGGGGCTGGGAAGGGGCTCTTTCCCCTTCTTAGAGGGCATTGAGGGGGATGATGATTTTCTGAAGAACCTGGTGGGAGGGCCTCAGGCCACCTTCCAGCTGAAGCAGGAGCCCCAGATCCAGGTGGGACAGGAGAGCCACGCTACCCTCATGCAATCCCCCATGGACAGCCAAGGAAGCACTTACACCAACCTGCTCCCTCGGCCCATGAGCAACGGCACCAACATGGATGCAATGAGGCATGAAGCTAGTAGTAACAGCAACATGCAGTCCCTCAAAAATCTGCAGAACCCCTTCCCTAACAACGGCATGGCCCACGATGTCCACTTTGCATCTTTGGCCGACTGGATCAAATCTCGGCCCAGTGACTACAAAGAGTGACTCGGCAAGTTTATCAAGAAAAAGCACAAGCAGCTCCAAGGAAATAATGGGACTTGTATGTGTATGAATCATGCGTGAGGCTGTGATGAGATCAGAAGACATGCTGATGTTTTCCAAACCAACCTTAGATCCAGTTGCTCTAAGAAGTGAATGTACTGCTTTCTTAGTCTCTCTCAGGTCAAGTTAGATTCACTGTCAACATATAATAATCAATGGTTTGTGGGTGTGTTAGGTGGTTGATCTTCAAACAAAAGGGGGTTAATGGATATTACTGGTTTTAAAAGTACTTTAACAAGGGCTGCCACAATGCTTTCATCAGCATATCAGATGACTTACTGTCATGGGCTTACTTTTTATTGCTTTGTTAAAGGTTTATATATCAGATCTCAGTTTATGTGTGTCACTGTGATAGCGGTTATGTCGATTTTATATCAAGGCATTTGCTGTTTAAGCAATATTCCACGTATTTTTAAGATTGGGGTTATTCTGCACTTGACTACCATGAAAACCAGAATATAAAATAATCACTGGATCGGATGCAGCTGGACAAATTCAGACTTTTACTTCCCATTTATTTGAATGAGCCACGAAAATAGCCTGAAAACTGACATTTAACACTTTTTGTGAACATATTCAACAACAGATCCTGCTGCTGTGATTTTCAATTGACTGTTGGTCCAACATTTTAGAACATAATTTCGCCAAATAGCATTTTTATTGGTAGAAGACAACATAGCGGAGGGATACCATTTAGGAGAGATAGTCCCTGTTTGGGAGACCGGGTCTACTTTTATTTTTAAATGCAAATTTTAGTGTAAAGCAAGAATAGAAATGCAAAATGATGACGGACCCAGAGCTGCTTTATTGTCTTAAAGCGGGATCTGTTGTTGAACCTGTTCACAAACATGTTAAATGTAAATTTTCAGGCTATTTTTGTGGCTCATTCAAATGAATGGGAAGTGAAAACGATACAAACTCCTCCCAGCTGCATCCAATCTTGGTGATTAGTTTATATTCTGGTTTCCATGGCGGTCAAGTGCCAAATAACCCCCATGTTAAGACGAAGTAGAACATTTCTTTAAGTGCGCTCTGTACATACATGTTAGCCAGAGTTGAGAGTGAAAGCAGTTATCGTGCTGAAGCTCTCAAGAAATGGCAAGGTACTGAAATTTCCATTGAGGAAGTGGGGGGAAGCACATTCAGTGGTGTATTTCCTTTGTAATGACTATGTCATACCAGCGATCACATGTGCTTTCCAGAGTTCTCAGAGCATTGATATCAGATAGCTGTTTTCATCAGATATGTCACTTTTTTTGGTTTTATTCATTTAGCTAACGCTCTTACGCGGAGATACTTACAGAGAGCAGGCAGGGGTGCAGCGTCTTGCTCCAGGACACTTTGGCGGGACACATGGGGTATTGATGGACATTTCATACATTGGTTGTTGCAGGAATCAAACCTGTGACCTGGTTACAGGATGGTCCTCTTTGGTTCCAAGGCGACCCTGTCACCCCTAGCCTAGCTTAGTCTAATGTTCATCGCTTACCTACATGTCATATACCTGTATGTCTTCTACAAGCTTGTTTTTTTGTCTTAAACGAAAGCAATTATTTTGATGACTACTTTTTTTAAAGCAGATTTGGTATTTTTGGATGATGAGGTTTTTTTACATGATCTATTCTTAATAAAAAAGGAATCTGTCTTTATTCCTCATTTTTGTGTGTTTAATTATCATCTTAATACGACAAAGATTGTATACATGACCTGGAAATCCTAATATATGTCATAGTTGTATATCTGTACTATATAACATGTTTCCATAAACATTTCAGGTGATGACTTTTACAGCAAAACACAATACAAATTAAATTCTCTATAACACACAAGACACTTATTCAACAGTTTTATCGATAAAGCTTTCTATAGAAATAGGTTGCATTTATGTTGTTTTTCCTCTATAATGTAAACCTGTGCTTCACAATATATAAAAAGACAAGGTGAGATAATAAAACAATAACACCACAAAACAAATAGTAGACAAAATCATGACACAGCAAATAAAGCAAAAAAAAAAAAAGATCAAACAAAAAACAATAAAATAAACATAAAATTAGATAAAAGAGGAATTCATTAAAATCAGAAAAGCTTGCTTATAAAAATGAGTTTTGAGCATCAATAGGGATCAATAGATATAGATGAAAAGCAGCACAAAATATTTTATAGTCTGGTCACAGCTAATAAAGGTTAAATTCCTAGACTGCAAACACTACAAGTGTCAAACAGGAGTGTGTGAGGAAACACTGCAGTGGTGTGGAGCTTGAGACAGTCCTTGGCAGTGAGGTGTGATAAATTGTTGGTGGAGATAAAAAGGTGTTGATAGGGAGACAGTGAAGGATGTCTTCCTGACTCTGACTGAAGCATGTCTCAACAATACACTGACGCATTATGCCAGATGACTCTGCACTTTCAGACTGAGCTGCACTGAGCTTGTCCTCAGATGACTGCAGTTTTTTTCATCATGATCAAGCCTTTGGTGGTGGCCTAAGCATTTTTCCTTCCCTTTTTTACCTCAGTCAGGCACAGCTAACTTAAATCCTAGCTTTGACTTCAACAATATTTGGTACAGTCTCATAACCTTTTACTTTAATGTCCTTGGACTCATTTAAAGGTGCTATAACACTGGCAGCCTCTACCAGCTTCTAGACTGCATTTTAAATGTGTGCCTAAAAATGTGTGCCAGCAGATTTCCCGCCAAATCTGCTGGCACACATTTTTTTGTTTGATTGCTCTATGGCACAAAACCCAACCCAAGAAACATCCTCTTTGCAGCAGGAAGCAACAGACTTTATGGGATATGTAGTCTTAAATTTGAGAACAACTAGCACTAACAATATCACTGGCTTGAGATAGAGGCTGCCAATCATCTTGGCCTCATTTGTTTACAGTAATTATATACCAAGGTATTACAAATAATTTGTCAATGATATATTGATGTTTAAAAATGCTACACATAGTTGCAAGCCATATTAACATTGTACTTGAGACTTGATCACCCAGGAGATTAAAGTTGATATTACAATGTAGCTATGCCCCCACCTCCCCCCATTAATATTTACAATGGAATAAAATATAGAGCTACACCATGACTCGTAAGGTATAAGGTCAGAGCTACCCACTTTGCTGTTATCATTGTTATCAGGATTTGGGGTTATCAGGTCTCTGGATACAATATGGTTGAACCTAGAAGTTACCAATTGCATAATAAAGGAAAAGTAGTGACCATAATTACTGTCACTTCTATTGAGCAATTTCTGTTGGGTAAGTGGACATGGTGTTCGGTCAAAGCACTTTCAAAACCTCTATGTCATAGAAAGGCCCATCTTGTTATCAACTTTTATTTTCAACCACTGAGCTTAAAAACATTTACAAAACTTAAGAAATCCTATTATATGAATTCTACATTGACTTATTCCAAGCTAAAAAAAAAAAATACTGAGCGTTGATTTGATTTTTATTTATTGAGCTCATACAAATCTTTATGATCTAAATTCATAGTAGTGATAAGTATCAGGCTGATGAAAGTTAAATGAAAATAAGTCCTTTTCAGAACAATTAAATATTACTATTCTGAATATATAATTGCTTTTTGTTTAGATTGGTGTTTTTTCCACCTTCTGGTGATCACCGACTCTAACTCATAGTTAAGCTCACAGCACAGAGCTTATAGACTTTTATCTTGGCCAAGTACAAAATTGGACCTCAGTATCAGTCCCATCCATCATTCATGATGCAATTGCTGCCAAACCTGCAAGAAATAAGGAAGTCAGACGCACAGCTGTAAAACCTTCATCTGACGAAGATTTCCTGAATAGATTTTGTGTTTGACAGTTGCCATAAACATTGTGTTCCTGTTACACTCAACTGCAATGGACAGATCCTTTTGCTTTTATTGCTGTCTTGCACTACTGTTGCACAATAGTTTTGAGAAGATGAGAAAAGTATGTGATGGATGATCCCCTTAATTCTGCTTCAATAACTGATTCAAAGCTATAAGTTGACTTGATATTATATCAGATGACATGCTGTGAGTTCCTTCAATGGCTGTAGAAAAGGTGGAAATGTAATTGTGTTTTCGGGGTCTAGAAAAGTGGAAATGTCATGGAAATTTGCTCATAAGGAAAAAGCATTTTACATGTATCCCTTCAAAATCCCTTCAAAAACTAGGAGGGTCACCTAGAAAAGATACACATACAAGGGAAAGGCAAAGGGAGCTGAGGCATCCTCCAGATATCCAACTAGGAGCACCTTCACCCCCAAGCCCTAATGGAGTCCCTTATCAGGTACACAACAGTCTACCAGAATTGTCAAGGAACCAACTCAGTGACACATAGTGCAAAAATAGCATGATTCTCATGGTGAAGCCTGATGTGGCACCAAATTCAGTCTTTCCAACACCAGAAACGAGATCTCAATGTTGTATTGCTACACCTGGAAAACACATTTGGCTCAGTACCACACATCCCTCTGAGGGCAGCACTCAAGTTCTGTAGAGTACCAAATGTCATCAAAAATTAAACCTACTTGAAACCTACTTCCAAGACATTAAAAAAAATGCTTCATGACAGGACAGTATCCACAATATTGACACAAGCAGCAAGTGGCCCTATTTATCACTATTTGGGTCCAAAGTCTATCTCATGACTAAGGAGTTATACATCAGATGATGGCTTTTTAGAAGTCTGGCCCATTATATGACGTTCCATATATGATGAGAGGATTGGCACCAAAGTGAGTCCGGTAGATCAGCATAAAGCTCTGTCCAGTGCATGGCTTTAACATACAGTATGTTAAATAATCATTGGCAACTAGCATTATTACAGGCTTAGGTAATTGGTAAAATAGACATCAAATTTGACAAAATAAAGCGTGTTCAATGGCAGAAGATCTCTCTTCCCATAAGGGGTAACTTAGCCAGACAGCTAAAGTTTTTGTGCTTTGATTTGTAATGGACTTCAGTAATGATGAAGATTGAGATTTTCAGAAGTCATGAATCTACAGGTCATACAATAAAAAAACAATATAAATTTTGGATTACTAAAAGATTACATTTCATGTATAATGCTAATTGCCGCGACTACTTAACATACTGTATGCTAAAGCGTTAGCATGCGTAGCGGACAGTTATTTACCAGAGACAGAGATGATTTTGGTGCCAATCCTCTTCTGAGATATTGGATAAGGTGACCAATGGGCCAAATTCCTAAAGAAACGATGTAGTCCTTTAAGCAATTCACCTTCAGAACTTCTGAGCAGCACAACAGGGTAAGCCGGTTTAGCTTATGAATGTTGGTATGATTCATTTTCTGATCATCTGAGCGGACTGTTTCAAGCCAAGAGGTTCAGCCATCCTATTAGCCTATTGTTGAAATTGATGGTAAGGTTGGTAACTATTGGGTGTGATTTTGTGAACTAGGTTCAAGCCTAAGTGTAGGTGCAGTGTCATTGTAGTTAGATGAGCACAATTTTGATCAGTGATGACTGCAGGTGTAGAGATGGATGGTCCGGGATTTTAGTTTACTGTTGAGCTGTCTGGAAGTGTCATGGGCCTATTTCAGTCTGTGATGGGAGGTGCCCAAATCAGCCACTCATCATAGATGCTGATAGACAGTGGGTGGTCATGGAAATTGCATTATATTTTCATGTCTAAAAATGTTAAGGAATCCTGTAAATATGATCTTAAGTGAAGTCTTCATCTACTACTGGGGGATCCCTCTTTGACTTGGTCCGCCCAAGGTTTCTCCCATTTTTTCCTAATTAAGTTTTCTTTGGAGTTTTTCCTTGTACGCATTGAGGGTCTAAGGCTGGTGGTGCCGGGTAGGTTACGCTATGCATAGGTAGGCTTGCTATGTCTTGCTAAAACTTGCTGTTGTGCTTTGGTCTGCTTCCTTGTGTTTGTGTTACATTCTGTCCTATGACTGATTGTTGATCAGTTAGATCTAGGTAGACCTATTCTCTGGAAAGTCATTTGAGACATGCTTGTGATTAAGTTCTATATAAATAAATTAACCTGAACCTGAACTTGAACTTGAACTTTAAGTGCCAAGCTAGCCCATGCTATACTAGCTTAAACTAGCAGGCTATATCAGAAAATAGTTACCTACTCCCACGTCACCGGCCTTATCTGCCCTCTCTCTACCCACATAGTGAATTCTTATCTGGTTTCACTCAAGGAGCCAAATGATGTAACCGTCAGGCCTTGTTATCCCCCAGTAACCAGTCAGAGTTTTGTGGTAATTGAATTGTAGAGAAACCCACAATGAGAGCCAAGTTGACCCGCTGATGGTAAGTCTCCATCTCTACATCTCTACCCAAAATGGGCCAGCATGTGGCAGAGCAAACCTGGAACCTCCCCAAATCATATGCCAAAGGGTTCTGAGCAAAATGGCCCTCCTTATCGAAAAGGTTGGGCATCTCTGTCCTAAGGCCTTGAGGTGATTTTCAGGTGATTTTCAGCCTTGACTCAGACTGATGTGACAGTATGACTGAAGACACACTGTAAATAAAGGTAATAAGGTCCCCTATATTGGCAGTTTAAATGTCAGAATAGGGGAAAAGGTCTTTCATCTCTGTCCACTTGCACCCAGCCCCAGTTCCACTTGCACTAGTTGAAGAGCGTATATACCTTTGAAAATTATATTGTGTATCCGTGACAGTCATGTAGTTGACAATCATGTAGCTCTGAATCTGTTGTAGAATTACAGTTCTCAGCTCTGTTTTCTTATTTTCATGATCTGACAAGGGATTCTAATCTTTTTTCTTGATAAATTCTGTGTTCAGCGACCCCAAGGTAATTTACAAGCAATACGTCCAGAGACGTCATTACCTAGGAACTCGGGGCGTGCTAGATTGGAGATGTTTGTTTTCTCTTGCATTGGGAGACGGAGGTGAATAGCGGAAAAGCTGTATGTAGCTTGCTTCCTGTCTCGTTGTAAGGAGACAGGAAGCAAGCTACATGTCTCGTTGTAAGGAACCACAAACAGCCTTGATTTAACCTCAATGCACAGGATAACAACCTGCATGTGTGCTTTTGGTTTTGGTTCACTGGTCCCAACTCATGTAAAGACAGCATTTGAAAGGAGTGCTACCCACTTTCAATTCAATCAATTTGCGCTCACTTCTGGTTCAGTCTATTTCCTGAATTGATTGAACTGAAACTCAATTGACCCCGGCCCTGATTGGAACTCACTCAAATTCCTTAGAAGACCTCATATTTCCTTTTAGGTGATCAGTAAATAAACAGATAGACTACCTAAGACCAGGCTGGCGGTAGATGCAAGGCAACATCCATCATTTGCAGGATCTGTTCTTTTCAGAAAAATCTAGCTGGCTGGTAAAATAGTGAAAGTGGTTGGTGAATTTTGTATACCACACACACACACACACACACACACCATGACTGTGTGTGTGTGTGTGTGTGTGTGTGTGTGTGTGTGCGGGTGTGTGTGTGTGTGTGTGTGTGTGTGTGTGTGTGTGTGTGTGTGCGTGTGTGTGTGTGTGTGTGTGTGTGTGTGCTCTTGCATTTGTGGGTTAGGACATCATTCTCTTAACATCTGAATTGGGTGAACTTGTGTGTGAATGCTCACCCTGGACTGTGACACAAGGGATTGCAACATCAAATCCTGTGTTTTGGTAAATGTTTCTATACTTAGGAGGACCGAATGACACCACAGGCATAGCAAGATGAAGAAAGTGAGGACATTTCGCCGGTCCTCACTTCTACAAGGGGCAAATCTAGGGTTGGGATTTGGGTTTAGGGTTAAGATTAGAATTAGGTTTTGGTTAGGGTAAGGGTTAAAGTTAGTTTAGTGTCTGGGTTTGTGTTTAGGGTTAAGGTTAGACCTGGGATTAGGTTTAGTTTAGGGTAAAGGTTCAGGTTAGGCATGTCATGGTGAGGGTTAAAGGTAGAGTTAGGGGTTAACGAATGAATGTCATCAGTCACAACTATAGCAATCCAAATATGTGTGTGTAGTTGCACATGGCCACGTGTTGCGTCAGTGTGTGCAGTCGCTTTTAGTGCCTGTACACTGAAAGTATGTCCTAGAGACCACAGCATGTCTCTCAGTATTTCCTAACAATGTCCTGGAAAAGGCAAGCTAGACCTGTTTAGCCACCTATTTCCAGTAATGCCCCACCTCTGCTGCTCTGTCTCCTCCCCTGCGCTCGGCTGCCCTCCCTTCCTCTCCCCTTCCTTTGAATCTCAGAACCCTCTCTCACTGCCAACAGTTGTTGACAACACTGACGTCCGTTCACACATCCACCTGAATGAACCAGCCGGCGAGTGCAAAACATTATTTCACCAAATAAGGCTGGGGCTACTACAGGTTCTTCATTGATGCCTTGAAACACGACAAACAGACACAGACGGCACACACACGGAAGTTTATATACTTAATACCTTAAAAAAGCAATTAAAAGATGTGTATCCCTCTTCCTCTATTCTTTAATTTCTGTATTCTTTGCTTCTTTCATTGTTGTTGTTGTTGTTGTTGTTGGTGGTGCTGGTATTTTACATGAATAACCCACTATTCACGTTAGGTAATTCTTGTTGTGACTTACTCACTTTAGCTAATGCCAGGATATGTTTAAGTTTACATGAAGAGTTAACGTTTCAATTTAGACAATACATTGGCATTAACAAACATGTATAACAACATTACTTAAAGCAGTTTATTGTGCATTCAGTATGAACTCATCTTTGTTAATGTCACTGTTCATGCTTAATTCATGTTAGTAAACACATTAGTTAACATTAACAAACATGTATAACAACATTACTTAAAGCAGTTGTTTATTGTGCATTTAATATGAACTCATCTTTGTTAATGTCACTGTTCATGCTTAATTCATGTTAGTAAACACATTAGTTAACATTAACAAACATGTATAACAACATTACTTAAAGCAGTTGTTTATTGTGCATTTAATATGAACTCATCTTTGTTAATGTCACTGTTCATGCTTAATTCATGTTAGTAAACACATTACTTAACATTAACAAACATGTATAACATTAATTAATGCAGTTCATGTGCATTTAACATTAGCTTTGTTAATGTTGTTATTCATGCTTAATTAATTAGTTATGTTATTATATTATAGTAAATGCATTAGTTAACATTAGTTAATGAACAATTCATGTAAAGTGTTACCGTAAAAGCTCTACTTCCGCATCAGTTCATGGACTTACGCCCAAATACGATCGCATATATTCATCTTTTCCACTGAGACATAATGCCTAAATGTGTGTCACTGAGCCAAACACTCTCTATGAAACGTGGAGAGCAGTTATTACTCCCATCCTTTGAGTGCAATTCCTCTGCGCCTGCCATTTATAAAACTTCCTGAAGCACATTTTAATTATAGCTATTGTCACCTTGTGTGTTGCTAGAATGGTTAACTCATGCAAGACGTAACTCATACTTCAGAGCAGGGAAAATCCCATGGAGCTCACACTGTGAATGTTTGACCAAAACACTGTATACTTGTCTGTTCCAGGGCCCTCAATAGGTACATGTGGCATTGACACACACAGGCACCTTGCTTCATTTTCTCTGTTGTTTTTATAATTTATGTTGTATGAGGTGAGTAACTCAGGTGAATAACCTAACGCCCTGTTTATGTATGCTAATGTAAGTGGAATAACCACTCCAAACCACAATTTATTCAATATTAACATATCATGTCATTGTTACAGCCCCGATTACAGAAGTTGATTATTTTGATTTTCAGTACATTAGTTGGTACACAAAACAAACTAAGTCTTACATTGTTATCATATGTTACTTTGTTCCCGCAGTGATGCAATCAGGTATTTCGGTTCCCTTTTTGACAATGCAGCCATGCAGAACCATGTCAACATATCTTGTCGCCCCAACAGGCGCATGTGTCATGCACACACACACACACACACACACACACACACACACACACACACACACACACACACACACATACAAACACTACACGCGCAATACACACACACAGACAGAGCAAGAGGAACCAATGTTTATGAAAAGTACCAACATCACTTTCAGGCCAATCCAGCGTGCTGCCCAGCAAAAATACACTGTATAACCAGTAGGGAACACTGGAATTTCTCTTATCTCGGCAGAATTAGTAAAGGAATGCTGCGCTCTGCAACCTTGAGGATGAAGTCATAGGTCTGGTCAGACCAGTATATCTGTTTTTTCCGGAAGAAGAAAGCACAGACATTTGACAGATTTAGCTTATGAGAGCAACAGAGAAAAGACAGGGATCATTCAAACCCTTGTCTGAATCTCAAAGGAATATCTTGTTATAAGGAAACATTTGATTCAATTTCTGACTCTGTGTCTAACTTTGTTGCCTGTTGCTGGCAACGTTTCCCGTCTACGTTGCCCACCCAAAAATTCCTAGTATCGCGACCCTTAGAAAGAATACTTGAGCCGAATTCACAAGATGAACTGCAGGTACACTGATGTTGTGTTGCCTTTGGTTCAAATGAATGATGAATCGTTTACATAGATAAGTCTAGATGAAAATCAAGAGGCGGTTGGTTCTTTGCCATCAGGTCTCCTAGACTTCGGTTCGACCTGCCTGATGAGCTTAGGCTGCTAAAAGTGAATAATCTTTTAAATCATCTTTACGGAGTTGCTTTTGTGTAATGATCTTTTATTAAATGTCTTTGACCTCGCTTTTGAGGATTACTTTTACACGCTTGCCTTGCTTTCATTGCTTTTGCTGTCGCTTGTAAAGCACCGTGGGTTGAAAAGTGCTACATGAGCAGAAGAGTACCATTGTTATATTGTGACAGGTATACGGCGAGGAGGCATGAGAAAGCGGCGACAGTGGGGATGGCACGACATCACACTTCCAAAAGGTCACAGGTGCTCGACGCAAACCCCAAATACCAGGACCACCGTCGGCTCAGGGTGCCTTCCCACGCCTTAACGACATCACAGACCCTGCAGTACCCCGGATTCCCGCCTTCCGCCTCGGGATCCTGCGACCGTCACATACGGCGGCGTCACTCACACACACCTACACTGCGGCATCATCAAGGCATGTTCTGCAGTCTAACCCCAGAGACCCAAATGCGACAGCTCGGCGCAGCCCTCCCCCACACACGCATCAACACTTTGACATCACAGGACTCCCTCCTAAACCACACCATTACACCTCTACACTCGCCTGCTGCGCTCACATGGAGCTCTCCTCGAGCTCTCCTCGAGCTCCAGGCGGCAGCCCGCCTCTAAAGCAAGCGTCACAAGCCACCCACTCACAAACCTTCACTACGGCGTTAACTGAGTGACATCTGGCCTGATCGTGACAGACTTGCAAAGCTCAAAGGGAGGATCCACCCTAAACCAGAATTCTATAGATGTATGATACCATGATGTCATCAAAAGACAAATCTCACATCAACAGTGAAATGGAGAGTGACTTTGAGCAAATAGTGCCTATAATAAATAAAATAAAATAAAAAACTAATTTGGATGCATAAGCTCAATCATTCCACAATGTCAGTCTTCACTGTCAATAGAGCTGCTCCAAGTTTTCTCTTAATTATATCACAAAAGAAGCCATTGTTTCTGTCTCAGGAGGGAGTTGTGCAGAGTCACAAAAAAGTGATTGAACTCTTTAAGATAATATATTTTAATTCTGTTTTAAGGTGTATTTCACAGAAGAAGCAAATGTGTGTGTGTTAACAGAGAAAATCATGTCATGTGCAAAACTATCCTCATTTGAAAGGCCACTAATCAAGTCAACAGCAATACAACTCAGGTTGTTGGTGTCATGTGGGTGAGTTCATTTAGGTTTGCTTGTTAAGGAAAATATCGTCATTCAATTCACATTTCAGTTTTTTGCCCAGTGCAGGTAATGCTCATTGTAGATGTCCAAACTTAGGAAGACTGTTAATTAACTTTTCACCAGACACACATCAGTAGGAATTTGAAATGAGTACAGTTGATGTGGCTGGTCATTGTAATTAGTTAGGATCAGGCTTGCTTTGTTTAACGAAAGTGTATTAAATGGAGGGAAATTCCCTTTTCACCCATTGTGTTGTTAGGCAGTAGGTCTTGAACTCTGATAAGGCAGAGCACACTCTGCTGGATAAAAATGAAGAGTGCATTCTGTGGATACACCGTTTTCCTTCACGTGTCAAATGTTCAAGGCCAAACTAATCAAATAAGAAACAAATACAAATTTGTTAACTAGTTTGGGAGGGAAGGGAGTTAGTTTGAACAGTAACAAACAAGTTTGGTGAAACAGTGCTGAAAAATATGCATTCTGTTCATCTGTATTAGCAACGACAGCTGCACGAACAACAATCGATCCTTTATGCATAAATTATATTGGTCTGGCAACAGAACAGAGTTGCTGCCTTCAGGAGCTGTCGGAAACATTGTAATTATGGCTTCAAGCCGAATTAACGACCCAGCAAAGCAGTAAAAACGGGAAAAGTTGTAATTTTCTGTGATACCCGGGTTGCCGTGGTGTAACGGGTAGGGGTAGAGAGCATGGGAGCCGAGTCAACAACTGATGATGAAAGTGATGCATACAACAAATTTTGCCTGATAAATTACACGTCTGACGCGCCTTTCTCCTCTTCATTATGCTGCTGTAGCACTAAGTAGCTCTGTGCCTCTTGCTTTCTAAATCAAAACCACAGCCACCAAAAAAGTAAAAAATAAAAATAAAAAAAAGTATTATCTCCGACCAAAAGCACTTGAATCCAACTATGAAATCTGGAACTAGGAACTGACGAGGAGCACCGGAAGGCAGCAGGAAAAGCAGTAAGGGGGTGGTGACGGTTCAGGTTCCGGATAATATTTGCAACTTGTGGACATATTTTCCACGATGGCTTCACAGCCTCCGCCAAAACCGTGGGAAAGACGGATTCCAGGTGCAATGAGTGCACCTGTCAATTACCGGTAAACACATTTTTAAACTGTGCTAACTTGCTATCATATGACTTTTGTATTTTCTGGCTAATGCTAGCTAACGTTACTGTTGCTACAGCTAACATTAACGTTGTATGCGCAGGAAAGGCCGGCCAGACCAGACCCAGGCACGATGGCAGGATTTATTGCTTATTTATTAATCGACCCGTCGCTAACAGTCACAGTTGCTAGCATTTTTAGCCAGTGAAAACTAAAGAAGTAATCATGAACTAACTAGCTGGCCAAATAGCTAACCTACTAGTTAGGCCCCTTAGCCCCGCCGTGTGCCGTTCTCCTGTATCCATAGAACGTAACGCCAAACTGCCCTAAAACATCTTGTAGTTTAATATTGCCTTGCTTATCAAACAAACATATACACCTCGTAGAACATGACTTAAGACCTTGCAGGAACCATAAAGAGCCACTCTTCAATTCGGCATACATCCAATACAACAAACACCAGACATTTCGATAAAATGTAAACTTTTCGGTGTGCTTGTTATGCCCACGGTCTTCCACCAAAACAAGACTTTATGAGCAGTAACGTTAGCCAGAAGTGTAAAGCAATTATGCAACAAAATTAGACTTTATTGAAATAAAGTACAAGATAACCCGCACATTGACAACAAAGAAGGGAATGTCCAGACTGAGGTTAACGATACAAAAAGGGGAAATTTAATAGAACACTGCTGTATAAAGTGTGCTCCAACAAAAGAGTGCGCAAACACTTCGGTGCTATACCTTCATCCGTCTTGCATTGGTAAGCGCGGACATTGTCTTATTTATTGTCAGTGTGCGGGTTTCTATTTGTATGTGTATTGTCCCTATAGCCAAAGCACACGAGACTGAAAAACCCATGGACTATTTAAAAAGAGCACAGACGTTTCCCGTTTCCTATTTTTTTTAAAATAAAGTACTGGGGATTTACCAGAAGACGCTCATAAAAGGTCCCATGTCATGTTTTACGAGCTATATACGTTTGCCTGTAACTAAACAAATTTAGATTACCAGACTTCAATGCAGACTGTTGTGTCGTGCTCTCCATACGAGAAAACCTCTCGGCGCTAATTCACTAGTAGGCGCAGTTTTTGGCAATAACTTTTGAGTTTGTCAAACTAGAGTGAAGTCATGGTAAATTAATTATGCGCAAGCAAATTCAACAACATAACTCATTGATCAGTGTTGTACGCATGCAGTTTGATTATGTTTTTAAAACTCGCATTAGGTCAATATCATATTGATGTTTCCTGTTGCGTGACAAACTTAAAGCCTTAAACTTAAAGTTTGTCATTTTCTTCACAAGTAGAACAAATGGTGATGAAATATTGTGGTATTCAAACAGATTATATTAATCTGCTTTATTTCAAACAGTGGGCCCTAGGTTGATTGAAATCCCACACATCTGTGGCAAGAATTTTTACAAACATAGATTCACCAA
Organism: Centroberyx gerrardi; assembly: GCF_048128805.1. Taxonomy (NCBI): domain Eukaryota; kingdom Metazoa; phylum Chordata; class Actinopteri; order Beryciformes; family Berycidae; genus Centroberyx; species Centroberyx gerrardi. The sequence continues at coordinate 5,833,880 of NC_136011.1, read as the reverse complement.
ACATGTATTTTGAATCCTATCTCTTGACTTGACCTTCTCTCCAAACACCTCACCAGGTCTACAGACTTCACACCGACCATGGGTCCCTCCACTTCTGCAGGCCCCCCTGTCCTGACCAGGATGGCACCCCCGGTGCCCCCTCGCCCCGTCCAGCAACAGTCCTACCGTCCAGCGTATGGCTCTTTCACCTCGTCTTACAGCCCCTACGGGAGCTCCATGTACGGGGGGTACAGCCCCTACAGCTATGGCGGCAACTATGGCCTGGGAGGGTACAGCCGCTTCCCCCAGACGGATGACGTGGCCCCCAGTCGGTTCGTGCAGCAGGCGGAGGAGAGCAGCCGCGGGGCCTTCCAGTCCATCGAGAGCATCGTCCAGGCCTTCACCTCAGTTAGCATGATGCTGGACGCCACCTTCTCGGCCGTCTACAACAGCTTCCGCGCCGTGCTGGACGTCGCCAACCACTTGACGCGGCTACGGACGCATTTCACTCGAGTTTTGTCGGCCTTCGCCCTGGTGCGCACCTTGCGCTACCTCTACCGACGGTTACAGAGGCTGCTGGGGCTGAGGTCAGACGCCGAAACTGAGGACTTGTGGGCAGACAGTGCTAGTGATGCCCTGGCCACTACTGCACCCAGAGGGTTTGGAGCAGGGACGGAGGAACACAGAGCCGGAGCTGTTAAGTCATGGCCGATCTTCCTGTTTTTAGCTGTAGTCCTGGGGGGACCCTACCTGATCTGGAAACTGCTGAGCTCCAACCCAGGGCCTGAAGAAAGTGGTGAGAACTGCATTTATGTTTTGGTGTCTGTGTGTAAGCTGTCACTGTAAATCACAAGGAGGAAAAAAAGATTTTGTAGACAAGAGAAAGTCAGAGCAGCGGTATATGTATCGTTTCTTTTCCTCCCAACAGAATAAACTTTTGTTGTATTTCTTTGTTTAGCGACTAACTGGGCCAGCGGGGAGGACGACCATGTAGTGGCCAGAGCAGAGTACGACTTCACGGCTGCGTCTGAGGAGGAGATTTCTGTGCAGGCTGGAGACATGCTCAACCTAGCCCCTAAAGGTGAGAGCTCTCGGGTGACTGGCAGGCGTTTGCTCTGTCTCACGTTTCCCACTGAGATCAGTTCATCCAGAATCAAACGTGAATTTCTAAAGCATAGGATTGGTGTCTGCCAGTTTCTTAAAGGATAAGGCTGGTGTTTTTTAATGCATTTCTTACCGTCAACAAATCCTATGAAAATAACAAAATCAGCAATGAATTTGTTTTGCTAACAAGTCTTGTCCATGTAGCCGATTCCCAATAAAGCCATGTCCCAGTAGCCATAGAACTGCATGGTATTAATAAAACGATTAAAAACACGTCACAGAGCCATGTCGTTGCTCTGGCAGCATATTTCATCATTGCAATGCACCGGGCCAGCCGACTTTTTCCTCAAACAACTTAATAAGCCGACTGTAAACACGTTTTCCATCTCAGGAAAGTAGTTCCGTAGCACTGAAAATAGTTCCAGTGGTAATGAAGAATTTGTTCCCATTTGAATTTGATTTGGTAATAACGACAATAGCCTGACTTTTCATGGTAACAGTTAACGATTTTTAAAATTGAAACCATGTCTTTGTGAGCTGTATTTAAAGGTTTTTAGCTTACAATTGGAGCCAATGACTTCCAGGTTGAAGGCTAAAAACGGTACGTGGGAAGTCGGAAAATAATGGGAGTAGAGCAAACTAGGGTTGTCACGGTGGGCGGTGTTACCGGTGGCATACGGTCTTGGAGTCCACACCGGTGTTATTAGCCCCACACCGGGAATACCGTTATTTTGTATTTTGTAAAATAAAAGCACATATTCAGAGCTTCCATGTTCAAGTTAGGCACTAAATGATAAATGGACATACTAACAACATACTGATCACTAATATCTGATCACTAATATGATGGATTAGGATGAATAGGATTAATTATTTGTCCTTACCTAATGACAGTAATGTGTCCAGTACAATCCAATGGGAGCCTAAAGAAGGGCAATATGCCAGAATCTGACCTGCACTCACATGAACTCTCTGAGTGTTGAGCAGTGTTATAAATCTCTGATTAAAAAGTGTTACTGTTTACAAATGCCGTTAACACACACGAGTTTGGAGAGGAATTTTAAGTTTCACTTTCATTGTAGTGAGTTTGATAGTGCTTAGACCCTCTAGTGGCGACAGGCGGTATAACCGGTATGGCCGGTGTTGAGGAGGGAAACGACACCAGTGTCAAAATGGCACCACTGTGACAACTCTAGAGCAAACACATTGTTGATTTTGTTATTTTCATAGGAGTTGTTGACAATAAGAAATGTATTTAAAAACACCAGCCGTATCCTTTAAATGCACTGAACCTGTACCAAGTACTCAAGTCAGAGAGAAATTGGTAAACCTTTTAACCCCATTTGAGCCAGATCGTAGCTGAAGTCCTCAGGCAGGTTCCTATTGCCTGTTCCAAAGTCCGGATTATAAACAAGTGGTGATCAGTTGTTTGCCATCAGGGTTCTTAGACTTTGTATCGCCTACGGAGCTCAGGCTGGTTAAATCTGTATCATCTTTTAAATAACTTTTTCAAGCTCATTTTTATAGACTTGCTTTTATGTAATGACCTTTTATTAATGTTTTGCCCTCACTTTTATGACTCTTGCCTTGCTCTTATACTTTTTACAGTTTTTTTATTGCTTTTTCTGTTTTTTTATTCTGTTGTAAATCACTTTGTTTTGGAGAGTGTTACATAAATAAAGATTATTATAGACAGCTGTGGCAAGATTAGTCAGGTGATACTTATTTAACAGACATAGTTCATTGTTACAACAGTGTAATTGCGGCTCTAGTTTTCCTGCCCACTTGGTGTTGTAACTGCATATATTGTGAAAGTATTGTCTACCAAACTGCCTTTTCCAGTCAGTCTTTGGAGTGAAGTGTTCATGCTCAAACAGAAATTGGCAATAATAGAAGAGGAAGACGTGCTTTGCAACAATACACCACAGTCTTTTGCAAAGAGTGATTGTTGAAAACTTCCAAAAGACATACACACAGTGTTCTTTTGGACAAACTTGCAGTCCTATGGTTCCCCCAAAGTTCTCCCATATTGACAGCTTAAGCTCATGCTCTTTCCTCTTCCCTGTGTTTAGAGCAACAGCCCAGGGTGCGTGGGTGGCTGCTGGCCAGTGTGGACGGTCAGACCACAGGCCTCGTCCCGGCCAACTACGTCAAGGTCCTTGGCAAGAGGAGAGGCCGTAAGCACGCAGAGCTGGAGAGGCTCGCCCAGGCCCAGCAAGGGAACCCGCAGGCACCCCAGACAGCCTCGGCCACGGGCCCACAGCCACATCTAGCCCCAGGCTTCACCCCGGGCCTCGGCTCAGCCTCCACCTCAGCTGCGCCTGAGGAGCTTCTAGAGTCAGTGTACAGTGAAGCACCGACATCCTTCAGTGTGAGAACATCCAACTCCAGTATGCCCTCCAGCACAGTGCTAAACATCCCTGACAAGATTGACCTGTGATTTGTATGCATTTATGCATATCTGTATATGCAAGTCTGCGTGTGTTCATATAATTGGTTGACTCTGTCTGTACATGTTGTCACTGTTTAGCTATGAAGATTGGCTATGTATCAGCTGAGACAACATATTCGTCCAGCCAAGGGAAAAACTTGTACCTGATCTAAAATGACTCAAAGTAGGCTGCTCAATGAAGACTCAAATAACCAAACAAACTTTCTGATAAGGTTGCATCAGTGAATATTGGTCAGAAATTGTTGTCATACCTAGGTTCACTGTTGTACATTTCTGTTTGGAACCAGTGTGTTTCACATTTTGAGGTTATATGTATATTTCTTTAGTTAAAGCTCATACAAGAAGGGTGTTGTGTATACTGCTGTTCCCAAGATCATGTCTGGTATGGGATTGACTAATTGTGAACTACACCAATTTGGTTATCAACAGATATGTTATTTAATATAGATGTGTAATGTCTTGAGTTTGTTCAACAGCAGAAATTGGTTAAATGTTTAAGTGAATGAAGTACACTAATACATCAGCTGTATACTGACGGTTTTCGGTTAGGTTTCACTGTATAAAGCCAGCCTTACAGGACAAAGCCAAGACATTGCGTTTCAAAATTGCTCTCGTCCCAATTGAATGTAATTATCTAATAGCATCTTTAGTAGTCTTTGTATGTGGTTTTGACCCTTACTTGTAGGCTGCTTGGTCCTCTGCATTTTCTTCTTGGCTTGTGAAGTGAACTGGAATGCATTCATTCAGAACGAGGAGGGGTTAATTTTGCACATTTTCAACCATTCTCTAGAGTTACAGAAACTGTAATTTTGTAAATACTTAATATAATTATTTTGAAAATAAATATTTTCAAAAACTGACGTTTTGTCCACTGGGTAATATCTTTCTCCAGTTGAATACGACTAGAAAGTTTTGGAATAAATTTTTTTTAGTTGGACGTTCTTAAAAATCATGGTAGGTACATCTCTATGGCAGGGGGTTCCCAAATAGACATGCATTACTAGACCCTAGTTTGGCAACCATTGCTCCATGGCCCTATGCCCTCTGTTATTATTTTATTTCATTGTCAATACTGTAATGCGTATGTATTTCTTTATTTCTGACACTTTCCGGCAGGGCCACGGGGCCGCCGCAAGCCGCCGCCGTCACTAAGCAACCGGACGCTGTTTTCACCTGCTGCACTGCGACACTAGGAACGGTCAACGCTGCAGATACGGGACCGCTCCAAAACGCTATTCTTTATCTAAATTATTTTAGGATTTAACATCCCAGTCTGTAGTTTGATTGTGTAGCCCGTCTGCCCAACATTTTCCCTACTGTACAGTATTTGGAAACGTATCGCTAGCTTCCTACATAGGTCAGAGCAAGGCTATAAATTGGCTAGCTGATTGATGCTAATGCTGCCTTCAGGTGGAATCGGAAGTAATGTAATTAGTTACGTTTTTGCCATCATAGGCCTACATGAACAACGCAACAAAGTGGTACATACCACTGGGAAAGGGGTCCTATTTTGTAGGATGGCAGAGTTGTTTAGGGGGAAGCCGTGCCAACTAGTACTAAAAAAAAAGGTTACATAAAACAACTTTTGGTTTTGAATTAATTTAAACGTCACATTGCACAAAGTTTCTCAGTGCCGCTTGATTTCTATAATAAAACGGCACCCACCAAAAACACTTGTTACAGGGTTCACGTTGTTAATATGTCCGACCAAAAACGATTGCGACTGCGTGACAGGTCGTGTTGACGCCTTCGGAGCTCGGGAGTAGGAGCTTACGGGGAGTGCTTGAAGGCAGCAGAAGCTACCCAGCAACGTTAGCTAACATTTAGCTATGGCCGTGCCTGCAGTTAGCCGGTAGAGGAAGCCCACATCATCAGCGTCATCCATACACAATGCCATAAAATAGGCGCTAATTGTTTACTGTACTAGAGGACGGGGAGGAATATCTCTGACACCAGATAAGTATGTGAACAAAAGCTTGTCATTGTTGCTGTGTGTGTTTTTATGCGTCTTCGAGAACCGGCTGAGATCACTTGACATCTGATGTGCAGCCAGCTGGTGGCCGTTAGCCGGGAGGAGGACAGATGGACTCGGCCTGTGCTAACATTACCAGTCTCATACTACTTTTCTAGTTCCTATAATATATACCATGCATTTATATCATATCAGCTTAAAAATATAGGTTAATTCACATGTATATATAGATATAGATATATATGGATATATGTATATATATGAGAATCCTCCACCTCATCCCTGGTTATTAGATTAAAGCTCTGCACAGCTACCTCTAGGATGTTATGACCAGTGATGTAGTGGTAAATAAAAAGGTGGGTAAACTATGACCTCAGTCAGTGATCATCATAACCACAAATCAAAAATCAATTACATTTTCAGAAAAGTACTAATTTGTGGTTTACAGGTGCCTGTCTTTCATACATCATCATTTTGATACTAATTACTATGATGCATACTATGAATTTATCTCATAAAGACTAAAAAAGTCTATTCTGCAAACAAAAATGTGGGTAAACTGAGTTTATGTGGGTTTACCCTCCACTAGTAATACCATGCATAAATGCATGCGGTGATTGAAATGATGGTGCCTGCTACTCTCTGTGTAGCAGAATAGGCATGAACCACAGATCAGGGTGCTGAACTGCTGCTGTCCTGGTTCTGACCAGTAGGCCTGGTGATCACCGTGATAGTTTTACTGTCTCTCTGTTTCTCTTTGTCTCTCTGACCCTGAAGAGATGAGTCGCTTCTGCTCGGACAACAACAACTTTCCCTACGACAATAACGTCCTAGTTTTGGACATGGTGCTGAGTTCTCTGTGGGGAGTGCCCCAGCCCATAAACTGGGACAACGTAGCCAAGCTCGTCCCTGGCTTCACTTCCAAGGAGGTAACTGTGACGCTGGGTAACTATGAGCTCATCCATCCATCCATCCATCCCTCCATCCACCCATCCATGGCTTAGTAGCATGAGGCCTCATTTGTAGATACGAAATAATACCGTGGTACTGATGTTGTCGCCTTGACTACTCACAGTGTGCCCGTCGGTTTGAGGAGCTGAAGAGCACCGGGGGGTTTCCTCATGTGGACAACCAATGCAACACCCTGACGGCAGGCAGCTCCTCCCCTTCGGACAGCGTGTCCTCCTATATCAAGTCCACCCTGCTGGACGCAGGGGAGGCAGTGGAGACGGGAACCAACCAGAGCACCAGCAAAGTTACAGGTCAGTCAGTGCCACCATGTAGATATTCAGTAGGGATGGGATATGCGTATCATGCGATATGATTCCATACGTGATGTGGGGTTCAATATCCGATACAACCATGATACAATGTAATAAATAAAAGTTCAGTGACAACAAAGTGACTGTGCAGAATTATGTTTATTTCTGAGACACAAATCTTTCTAGCAATGGCATTGCTTGAGAAATTGTGATGGTCAAGCCGTCTCATTTGTTATAATTACAGCAGAATAAAATGTAGCTAATATCACGATTCATTTTTCTGCCCCACGATATGAATTGTCACCTTTTTGTATTGCGATATATTGAATTTCAATATATATATATTTTTTACTTTCAAATGTTAATGACAAATGTTAACATTTTGAACATGGCTTTTGCTTTACCAAGTAGAATCAGATCAGGCTCAATTGATTTTCTTAATAGAAATGTTCTCAGGTGAGTAGAGAACATGGATTCCATTGGAAGAATCCAACATTGTGAAGCATTTCAATACCTTTTGGTGCCTTAAAATCAATATCAGTCCCAAAAATAGGTATGGTATTGAGAGGTATTGTTCTTTCATAACCAGATCTGCAGTATGTTTGACTTTTTTTTGTTTCTACTGGTATCAGCAGGATTGAAATTGACACCTTCAGCAAGGGTGGGCTCTGTGGAGAAGAAAGAGAAGCGGGTCTCAGCAGAGGAGGACGACAAACCTCAGAAGCCACGAGAGTAAGTTAGGAGAAATCCAGTCATCCTCACTCTCCAGTTTTCAAAAGCTATTTTCAAGCTGCTCTTCATTGTTCACTTCAACCTCCACACAGTCCCAACATGGTCATCCACGTGTGCGACGAGGCCAAGAACCTGAAGCAGGACTTCACGTGTCCCAGAGACCTCCTAGTCAAAGAGATGCGCTACTTCGCCGAGTATCTGTCCGTGGACCCCCAGAGGTGGGAGGAGGTGGACATCTCCGTCCACTGCGACGTGCAGATCTTCGACTGGCTCATGAACTACGTCCGGAGGAACGCGGCGGGAGAGGGCAACAAGGAGAAACCCAGGCTCGGTAAAATCCACAAGGAACCGTAGAGCAACAACAGACATCACATTAATACACATGGGAATGCCTGAGCTGTCATTTACCTGTTTGTGTGAATCCGTGGACGGTGCTTTGATTTCTTTGGTCACTAAAAGTGGTATACGTTTGGTGGGTCACTGGCCGTGTGTTCTGTGTTTGTTTGGTTGTTTGATGGTTGTGGGGTTTGCTTGGTTGGTTATGTGGTGTTTGTCGGTTACAGAGCCCAGCAATGTGATCTCAATCCTGATCTCCTCCGAGTTCTTGAAGATGGATACGTTAGTAAGTGTTGTGCCGTGAGCTGGGTTGCTGGTGTGATGATGTGATGCGGGCCCCTGGTTTTTCTGATGTAACAGGGAGAACTTTAAAATGGAATTTAAAATGGGGAAATTGAATTGTGGTTATGTTCGTAGATTTTCTCTTAGATGGGCGGTGGGCACTGTAGATGCACAGCACTCCCACCAACAGGCTATTAAGTGTAGCAGAGGATCAAAAATATATTCCATGTGCCCTGGAAACAAGGTGTTCCCAAGGGAAATAAGCAAGAATGCTTAGGCAATGTGTTTAGCACTGTTGCCCATCAGAGTTGCCCAAACACCCGCCCCATGTATCACTGCCTTAAGAACCAGCAGCTTGCATTCACTTATGTTTGGAATTGATAAGTTGAAAACTCTCCTAATCCAGGGAAAACAAGAGGCCCATAGGTAGAGCTTTGTTAAATCGATGTTGCATGGGTGTTATGAGTGAAGCTGTTCTCTTACCTCCAAGAGTTACGCTAAGACAGTCAGTTTGCAGTAAATATTCTCACCACTGCTGTACGTAGTTTGGCTCTGTTAGGAGAGCTAGCATTGTAGTGCTGCTACAGTAGTGTTTGAGCAATTGTGTACAAATATTGATGAAACCATTTAAATAGAAATAGATTTTTTGTGTACCCTTTGAAAGGTCCTAATGAGAGCTGTACGTGCGTGTCCATCTTCAGGTGGAGGAGTGCACCCAGTACTGCCACAAACACATGAGTGCCATCGTGGCCACGCCCTGCAACATGAACTGCATCAACAGCAACCTGGCCACGCGCATCGCCGGGCTCTTCAACCACAATGACGCAGACGACGTCAGGGACAAGAAGGACAAGTTCAAGAGGTAGGAAGACGGGGTTATGAACAGTGGGGGGGAAAGAGAGTTGGGAGGTGTAGAATGCAGATTGTATGTTAACTACCAGACATTTCTCAAAGCATACAAGATACAGCAAGGAGATGACAGAATATCTTGTATGAACAATGTTGTGACAGGCCATATTGATAGTCATCAGGATCATACAATTGCAAATGAAGAGATCTGTTCCAAAATGGTATATATTTAGTTTGGAAAGAATCATTACCTTACATTCATCATTTGATAACTGTAAAATATAGAGGTTAAAGTCATAATTTTATCAACCATCTAGTATTCTTAAAAAAACAAAATACTATTAGTATTGATTTTGTGCTATTAATCATTTAGTGGGAATAGATGTCACATTTTTTTGCAATGGTGGAAATCTTGTTTTAGGATGAAACTCTTCAAATTCAAAATATCACTGGTCACCAGAATGAAATAAAATACTGATTCTGAGTGATTTGGTGAGTCAGTGGAAAAGTGGAAAAGCTCTGGCTTTTTGAGCCACTAAATTGTCTGACTCACTGCCCTTCTGGAAAGATTTTTGTTCTTGTTGATTTAGTATTGAATTGTAGAACTGTCTACACTGCATGTGGGGAGATAATAATGAAACCTATGAATTTAAAAGTCATCCCTAACTGGGATAATTACTAGTGAATTAACTTTTTCCCCACCATGGGAATCACCGTTCTAGACAACATAAAAACACAGTAGCAGCCAAAGTTATATATTTTTTTTACATCTCTTGCCTTCCTTCACTCCCACAGCAAACTGTTTCAGAAGAAAATTGAGCGTCTTTTCGATCCCAACTACCAGAACAGAGATTCACCGGGAAACGCCTCGACTCTCTACAGGTGAGTAGAGGCAGTCAGGCTGCTGTTTCCACCTGCAGGGCTTTGTCATGCTTTCAGTTTAAAATCAGC